>NW_017306985.1:375588-425587 GCF_000935625.1 Nanorana parkeri | reverse complement strand
AACTGGTAACAAATTGTTGAGTGCGTTTGTCGTTTGTTTTGCTTTACCGATTTGGTGCAGCGACGCATGGGGTTTCTCAGCTGCCAATGGGATGTGCGGGATCCCTTGTGTGTTTCTGTACCTTTTAAGGAGGTGGGGCGTCCTCCTGACAGGCCTGCACCCAATTTGATATCTTCTGCCCCCATGTGCTCCAAGATGGAGACTCTCATAGTTTAGAGTTAGGACCGCACTATAAGAGGTGCCTTGGCGCGGCAGTGCGGCTTACACATCCTTTGCAGAAGACGTGTATCCAAACCTCTGTCATTGTCCTTAGTGGTGAGACAAGTTGTTTTACATGCTGGTTTGTGAGTGTGCCATGATGCCTTTCTACTGTACCACTATTTACCCGACATGACCCCGTCTTTTTATATTTTACCAAAAATATGGGTGATAAATGGGTGTGGTTACTGCGGGTGTGGCCACTAATGGGTGTGGCCACTGAGGGGTGTGGTCACCGAGGGGCGCTGTAAAGCTTTCTCGCACAGGGCGCCTAAAGGCCTAAGGCTGGCCCTGGGTGCGTTCCATGCGTTTTTGATGCGTTCTAGTGCATTCCAGACCAGACAAAATAGGATAAGCGGTATTTTTCTGGCCTGGTCTGGAACAGACTGCACTGGTGGGAACAGAGGGCAGAAATAGCATAGGGATACATTGGGATGAATTTGGGTCCGGAAACTGTCTCGTCTGGAACGTAATCTGGATGTGGTGTGAAAGGGCCCTAAATGAGAACTTTCACAGACAACATCCAGGATGCTACATAGTTACATAGTTACATAGCATTTGAGGTTGAAAAAAGACACAGGTCCATCGAGTTCAACCTTTGTGTGTGTTGTGCGTGCGTGTATATAAGAGTCCCTGTGTGGTCTATTATTTAAGTGTATCCGTACCCTTGTATGTTACGTGTATGTTACGGTCTTTTAGGATGGTGTTTAATTGATTTTTGAAGGAATCTATAGCCTTTGCTGATACCACTGCTTGTGGCGGAGAGTTCTAAAATATAATCGCTCTAACTGAAGAGAGTCCCCTACACCCTTTGTGGATTAATCTTTTCTCTACCAATTTTAGGTGGTGGCCTTTAGTCTTTGTTATGGAGTTTACTGTAAAAAGTTTAGTGCTGATGTTGCCATCACCACTAAACATTTTGTACAACAAAATCATGTCCAGATGTGCAGTAAATAACAGAGAAGTCTGTATAACAGATTGTCACTAAGTATAATGAGGATGATGACCAATGCTACAGAGCCTAAATCATTGCATTACCCAGCCCTCAAGATGTTGACATTAGTTATGTAGACTTTCGCAGTGTTTACAGAGATGGTGTGCTCTATAACTGACTGCACCAACAACTTTTTAAGCTAAAATGGAAACCTTTAACCCTAGTTGTAATAACTTTCAGATGTTGCTATTACTTACATTTTATTGTTTGATGACATCTTTCAGGACTATCCTATGCCTCAAAGGGGAGCAGGCAATGGGGTTGGAATGACTGTATGTATGGATTTTTAGATGTTTACTGTCGAGATCCACCCAGCTGCGTGAGTGACAGCTGGCTCTGCCTATCTTCCCCGTTCGTTCTTCCACTCAGCGCTGGAGGAATGGAGTGGGGAGGGGGGAATCCCTGCGGGGAGCGGTGACTGTGTCACCGCTCTCTGCAGGGAGACGATTGGGAAGTGAGCGGATCGGCGGCATGTTTCTGCTCACTTCCCGATCGATAGAGCCGACCTGTGACAGCTTCTTTGTCACAGGTCGGCTCGTACTATGAGGATGAGTGGAAATCACTCACCTCATAGTTCTCCTATAAACTCTATAAAACGGATGCGGAATTAATTCTGAAAACATGACGTGTCTTGCCTCAAGCTTGCAGCTAATACAATAAGACACCAATCTATGATAGAATACAATATTCTGTATATTTTTGGAAAGCAGAGACCGTGGATAAAATGGTGCTAGTTGCAATTTCTTATGTCACATAATATTTATAATAGTTGATCAAACCCAAATTTTCAGTAAAAAACAAATTCATCTTAATTTACTGCACAAAAACACAATATAATACTCACTTATTTGGTAAAATTTAAAAGTTGCGGTTGTGTCGTGTAAATAGATACCAAACATGTAAATCCTCAAAATCGTGTGCACCCCTGAAATGGTGAAAAACTTTGGTACACCAAATTGTCTAGGAAACGGTTTAAAAGCCTTTACAGCTCATCAATTTAGAGTTAACCATGAATAATGGCCTGATAAATATTTCTCTCACTCCTGCGGGCTTGGTAACGCCTGACTGTGGCGCAATCGTTGTCTTTATAGGCGAGCTTGACACGTGTTTACCTTCAGATGTATGTTCGGTGTTTAAAATTTTTTTAAATAAATGTTTTATTATTTTTTATTCATTTGATTTAACTTTAATAACTTTACCATGCTTACTGTGCCCCAGATAAGGATATAGTTTTGTTACTCAGTCGATTATAGATATTACCTTAGGCTTCCTGTTGAAGTTACTAGAGAAGCTGGCCATGCACCACCACGTTTCATCCTTCCTGGCCAACACAACCACTTTAGTAGCCTGATCTGCTTCAGTTCCCAGTCTGCGTCAGTGTGACCTGTTTTTTGTTCGGGTTGTGAAGAGGGTGCTCATGGAATGAGGTCAAGTGATCCAACTTGGTGACGTATTTCTGTAGTAGTGATGTCCATGCCTAGCAATGCTGGTGCAGATGCTGTTGAAGAGAATAGGTCACAGCCAGGTGGCAGCCGTCAATCAGGACACTTGCTGAGTTGTTGTTATATGTGCTGCATTGATAGGTATAAGGTGGCTGAGGGGGACCCAGGTGGTTAGATGCTCGGCACAGAGAGGCAGGCATGAAATGATGGCTAGAAATGTCTTGTATTTTTATTGCATTTTTGGGCCACATACATGCGGACCCATGGAGGATTCTCCAGTACAACCCAGGTTGGGTGGTATGTGCTCCCCATAAATTTAGAGTCTTCGACCTTGGAAGAAATATGCTCCATGACTTCCTGAACTGCAACACTATAGGTTAGTGACTAAGAAAGTATTGCATCCAATGGGTCACCATAGCACAAAATAAATAGTTGGGTATGCGTGGTATTCATACTCCCTGGTTGTTTTTGTGATCAAAAACTGTTTGAAATTGCCTTACAATTGCCAGCTGGGACCAGCATTAGTACTCCTGTACATGGGTATTGTTTTCCTGCATTTGACATATGTTTTAACTGCCTTCTGTTGCATTTTGATGCAGCATAACCTATTGTGGTGTGTTTAACTTGCAGACAAAGCAGGTCAAGCGCAGCCTTTTTCATGTCAAATGCATGCGTTTCAGCAGAATTACATTTAAATAGAAATGGCTGTATTTGACAAAAACGTCTGTCTACACAAGCCCTTGGGGTTGACGTATAGGTGCATTCGCACATTCTGGTGCATTGCAATGTGTAAAACAAAATCTCTGCTTGTTGCATCCTTTGTGTGCTTTCCATCAACCTTTCATAGGGATGAACAGAATGCCAAATAAAACACATTAAAAACACACCACACCTTTCACCCCAAGGTGTGAATGTAGTCTTAGGTATTAGTGATAATGAAAGGGTTATGGCATTTACCGTTATATTTACTACAAAAAAATGTCGGTGCCTAAATCTCTGCATCTAGATTCCCCGAAACAAACGCACCATTAAAAATAATATGTAAATATATGTGAAAAAAAAATATATATATATATATATTTTTTAAACTCAGCTCGATGTGAAATCAGTTTAAAAAAAGCTATATACATTTTGAAATAAAAGACAATAGCTAAAGTGGTTATCATCATCTACTTAATTTATGCTGTGTGACACACTGTGGCACACTGGCAGATCTGTTGCATAGCAACAAAAGGAAGCATTGTACAAATAGCAGTAAAAAGACTCCCCATTTCTAGAAGGCGCAGTCATGGCTTATTGTTTAACCCTTTTCCTGCCAGGTGCATTACGAACTTGAAAGCTTTCAAAAGTTCCTCCCTACACCTTATATATTTTGAAATTGCAGGACCTGTAGAATTAAAAATTGCTTACCCATTGATTTTTTATCAAACTGATATTTTTTATATAGATTAGGGATGCACCGATACCATTTTTTCCAGACGGAGCACGAGTACCGATACTTTTCCTCAAGTACTCGCCGATACCAATTACTGATACCTTTTTTTAGCATCATGGGACAGATTTTCTGCAGCAATGCAGACTAATAATTTTAGACAGTGGGGGAGCACTAGGACTAGGGCCACAGCTGCAACCACTGCGACCCTGGTAGATCTGCCACTGACTCCAAGCTGTAGAGGGACTACAAATACCAGCAATACATTATACAGCAATGCAGAATAATATGAATCTAAAAACTCTGTTTCTCACCAGGGCTGTGCGACGTCTCACCAGGGCTGTAATGGGGGTCTCAGGAGGCTGTGCACAGTCTTGGCAGGGCTGTGTGGGATTCCGCCAAGGCTTCACAGGGTCTCGCCAGGGCTGTGCAGGGTCTCAGGAGGATGTGCAGGGTCTCACCAGGGCTGCATGCGGTCTCAACAGGGCTGTGTAGGGTCTCAGGAGGATGTGCAGGGTCTCACCAGGACTGAGTGCGGTTTCACCAGGGCTGTGCAGGGTCTCAGGAGGATGTGCAGGGTCTCACCAGGGCTGTGTGCGGTCTCACCAAGGCTGTGGCGTCTCACCAGGGCTGTGATCTCACCAGGGCTGTGTTTGGGTCTCACCCGGGCTGTGCGGGCAGGTGTCACCAGGGCTGTATGGGTGGGTGCAGATTTCACCATGGCTACGTGCAGGCGGGTGAAAGGAGGAAGAGGAGATGTGCGGCTGGACCAGCACTGTAAAAGACAGCTGCTGCTGGTCCCCAGCAAGCTGCCCTGAGGTCCTCAGCAAGCACGGGACCTCACGGCAGCCACTACTGTTTAAAAAATGTAAAGCGACGGTATCCACGCTTAGTATTGAGACATTTTCACGAATACAAGTATCAGTATTGGTGCATCCCTAAAAGAGATACACTGAAATCATTATTAACACATCCTTGCCATAGTCTCACATTATCCTTACTAATTATAAATGATAAAAGATAAAACTATTAGCTTTAAGAAGTAACAAATGTTATTTGTTAATTGTGCATTATAAGGAATAAGTGAAATTAAAGGTAAAATATACTGTACATATATATAAATGACGTACACTGAAAACCTTTACTATGTCATCAGTTTTGTCATCCCTGGAGGTGTATTATGAGCACATAGATTTTTTTTTTAACTCTTGGTTTATTCTAACTTTCTATGAAAGTCACAAGAAGCTGACATTCCTTCTTGGTGGCTGTATATACAAAGTGACAGGTCCTCTTTATGGAGACATCAGGGGCCTAAATAGAGGCAATTACGGGTTCACATTAGGACATTGGGAGAGCAACTCCGGCCCTGCAGCTGTTGTGGAACTACAAGTCCCACGAGGCATTGCATAACTGACAGTTACAGGCATGACTCTCAGATGCAGAGGCATAATGGGATTTGTAGTTAAAGCACACCTGGAGGGCCACAGTTGCCCACCCCTGCTTTAGGGGTAAGACAGATGTGGGGAAACATTTTTAAAACATGTTTTGTCACTAAAAGATCTGTCAGTACCTGCAGCAAAAAAAACAACATAGCGCAATACTGGAAGTGCGTTGAATGAGGTTTGGTGTCATTCAACCCAGAAGCCAAAGCCGTGAGTCTTCACAGGACGGTGCTTGAGAGGAGGTGGTCTCATCAAACCTGCCATTGCATCAAAACTGCTTTTTTCATTTGAAAGCCTGCTTGGCAAGCCACGTCTTATTTTTCATTTTAAATTTGAGTTGGAACGGCAAGGGGCTGACAGTCAGTTACACAGACTGTGATTTTGCCCTAAATGGGTAAAGTGGCCATTTTATTTAAGGGCCTGTTCACATAAAAATGCATGGTAAGGAGCCGTAGATGAACGTTGCAAGGCAAAGTTAATTGCACCCCATTGCACATCTACAATGCACTGAAAGGCATTGCATTTTTGTGCAACACAAAACCCTAATTCATCTGCTCTGTTAATTGTGTTGTTCTGCACTTAAAAAATAAAGCAAATCATTTTGTGCACATTGAGATGCATTGACATTCCATATATTTTGAATGGACTGTCTGACGCAGTGCAGAAAAATGCATGCATTGCAACATTATTGTGTGAATCGTCCCTTAAAAGAGAAGGAAAGACAAACCTTTTTTTGGCTTTACTTCTCTTTTGGGCCACATAATGCACTCCTGTGACCCAAAGTCAGTATATAATGGTCTACTGCTTGCTATATGCTGACAGTGCAGAGCCGCGCTACAGCCAGAAAAGGATCTTAATATTGTTGGGATCCACCCAGCTACCTGATTGACAGCTGGTTCTGCCTCTCAAGAGCCAGAGCCAGCTGTGCACACCCCATCCCCTCTCTGTCCCTCCAACAGAGGAACAGAGAGGGGAGGGGAGAATCTGTGTGAGGAGCAGTGACTAACAGTTACTGCTCTCTGCTGAGCAATCAGTGGTCACATGATCATTCAACTCCTGGTAAAAAACTGGCGTGTGACATCTGGAGTGTCGCACGCCGGCTCTAAGTATTGGGAAGAGCATATTTGACTCTCCCAATACTTCTCCTTTAAAATAAATGTTGAAATAATAACTAAATATATATCTTTGCTAAAATGCTAATATACTTGTAAACATTGACGCTAAGTTGAAGCGGTGTTTACCTCTTAGAGATAGCACTTCTTTTCCCTGCACCTCAATAGATATTGTGTGAATTTCACACCATAGATTCCCGTTTAGCAGATGATCACATTGATTTTCTGCTGCAGATGGTTAATGTATGCTAATGGTATTCCTTATCTGAATCACATTCACACATTTGTCATGATTTGGCTGCATCATCATGGAGTCTTGCACTGATTCTGCAAGCTTTGATACATATGTGCCTCTCTAAGATTTATAATCAGATTAGATCTTTAGTATGTTTTTTACTTTAATTTGTTGTTGTTGATATGTAAACAGGGCATACAGATATTTTGCATTGTTACAGATAAGGTGTAGCTTTCATAATAGGGAGATGTGTTGCTTTCATTGTAGTTTTAGATCAGCCATACACAGCGAGTGATGCAAAATTCTCCTGCTGTGGCAGGTTGTCTAGGGAGTTACTAGAAATCGATACTGAGCCTTTTAGAGCATCAGACGCATTTGATATCAGATTGTAGAGCGTTTCAGCTAAGCAGATATACACTATATTGCCAAAAGTATTGGGACACCCCTCCAAATCATTGGATTCAGGTGTTACAATCACCTCCATGGCCACAGATGTATAAAATCAAGCACCTCGGCATGCAGACGCTTCTACAAACATTTGTGAAAAATGGGTCGCTCTCAGAAGCTCAGTGAATTCAAGCGTGGTACCGTGATATAAGTCCATCCTTGAAATTTCCTTGCTACTAAATATTTCACGGTCAATTGTTAGTGATTGGGGTTGGGTTTGGCCCTTTAGTTCCAGTGAAGGGAACTCTTAAGACATCAGCATACCAAGACATTTTGGACAATTTCATGCTTCCAACTTTGTGGAACAGTTTGGGTATGGCCCCTTCCTGTTCCAACATGACTGCGCACCATTGCACAAAGCAAAGGTCCATAAAGACATGGATGAGCGAGTTTGGGGTGGAGGGACTTGACCGGCCTGCACAGAGTCCTGACCGCAACCCGATAGAACACCTTTGGGATGAATTGGAGAGGAGACTGCGAGCCCGGCCTTCTTGTCCAACATCAGTACCTGACCTCACAAATGCGTGTCTGGAAGAATGGTCAAACATTCCCATAGACACACTCCTTAACCTTGTGGACGCCTTTCCGGGAAGAGTTGAAGCTGTTATAGCTGCAAAGGGTGGGCTAACTCAATATTGAACCCTACAGACTAAGACTGGGATGCCATTAAAGTTCATGTGCGTGTAAAGGCAGGCGCCCCAATACTTTTGGCAATATAGTGTATGTGTGGAGGCCGATTGTTCCACCTGTTGGCAATGATTTACCATGCATGAGATGCATCCACTGGTCTGCAGAGTTGGGAAGGAAATTATAGCAGGTCTGGTGGTGTGTGAGATCTCTATGACTGTTTCATTTTATCCACAGAGAATTGAATGATCTTTTTTGCTGCACTTATGCTACAGTAAAGTCTAAAAGAGAAAAGCAGTAGGTTCAGCAGCTTAGTAGATTCCATGAAAAAGTTGACCAGTTCCTTTTACTTTTTTATTATGCCTTTTAAAACATTTCCATGATAATTTTGTCTCCAGTCACTTCCCTTTTAACCCATATTGCCAGGAGTTTTTTTTCTTTTCTTACCCGTTAAAGCAAAGTGTACCCATCTAAGCTCCCCATCCAGGTCCCTCATTGCCGTAATTTCCAGGTGCATGGGATAGCTAGCTGCAGATGTGCCTGAGTCCAATATGGATTTTTTCAGAACCGATACTGATTATGGGCCAACTTATAGGACGATAACCGATATCAGGTACCGATATTCTGTTTACATCCAGCAGCTGAATGAAAACAGCAGGCAGTGGCCTGATATCGGTTGATACCTATACTCTGCCCCCACCACATTAATCTGCCGGGGGCAAGTCGACAGCTGAATGTAAACAGCAGGCAGTGGGCAATGAAATAGCCAGCCTGCTATTGGCTATTTTAAATTGCAATAGCAGGCTGACTATTAAACCCGCCCACTGCCTGCTGTCAATCAGCAGAGGAGCAGACCTGAAGGAGAAAGTTCTCCTTCAGGTCCTCTCCTCTGCTGATTGACAGCAAGCAAAGGGAGGGTATAATAGCCAGCCTACTGTTGGCTATTGCAATTTAAAATAGCAGGCTGGCTATTGCTTCCCCTGTTATCTGCTGCTTTTTTGGTATAATATATATGTTTAATATCAGTAATATCAGTACATTTGACCGATACCGATAATTTAAAAATGTGGCGATATTGGCCGATCCCTAATATGCAGCCCTACTTAAAGTGACACTTAAGTCAGGAGTTTAGTCTTAAAAATGCATTCAGGCACCCTGTTAACAATAATGTATCTTTTTTGTGTATCACTTAGCCGTAGATCCTCAAACCATCTCTGAATTCATGATGACATTGTCCTTCCTTCTGGAGGGTGGCGACTTTTGTTCCCCATGGTCTCTGTGTGTGTTGTAAAGTAGTCACCGCTACAAGCTCACTCCCGTGATAGACTACAATCTGAATACAAATTAGTAAACTAAACGTGAGTTCGTAAAATCCAGCAAGGAAACGCAGGAGCCCCTGATAAGGGCTATCACCAGACAGAGATAGAAGTAACTGACCATGGCCAGCATTCACCAAAAACTAAAATATAAGCTTTAGATAGGCTGGCCTTTTATTTTATTTTTTATCGCATAGAAAGGCCCATATTTGTTAGGTGGTATAGCTCATACCAGCCTGATCTGCAGTCCATACTATTTTGTTTAAAGCTGACTAGCCCCAACAGCTATGGAGTTCATTTATAACAGTTTTAGAAAAGGAGGAACCTGTGACATGTTCTTAGATCCTACATCTATATTCTGACCACTGCATCTTTTTTGTGATTGTGGAAACAAAGGGAAATTGGCTGTTACCTTCCCAAAGCCAGCAAGGTCTCATCAAACACTCCCTCCTACTCCCACAGGCCCTGGCTGTTTACAGTGTAATAAATATTACATTTACATACTACATTCTTCTGAAGCCCCAATATTTCTTTCAGACTGGTAGCTCCTCCATTCTACACTTCCCCCAGTTTTGATAAATTGGATCAATACTCTTTGTCCTTCATTTATGAAGTCCCTGTAGAATAGTTTTTTTTCTTTTCAGTTTACACATTAGTCATTATTTCGAAGCAGTAAATTTCACATGTGTAAAGGACTTTATACACGTGTTTACAAAAAGAAACATGCGTACTGAGAGCTACTTGTACAGCGGAATGAAAAGTCAATGCTAACCTTTAGGCCTCATTGACGTGGGCTATCTAAAGCATTCAAAACTCCTTATAACAGATTTATTTTTGTTTTTTTGAAGGAAATAATTCAAAGCAAAAGCTTCCCGAATGCCTTACAAACTGCCAGCACACATTTGGAGTGTACTGCCATTAATTTGTATTGAGGCATTTAAACCACTTAACATATGTTACATAGTTACATAGTATTTGAGGTTGAATACAGACACAGGTCCATCAAGTTCAACCTTTGTGTCTGTATGTGATTGTGTGTGTGTGCACGGGTCCCTGTGTGGTCTAGTTTTTAAGAGTACCTGTACCCCTGTATGTTACGGTGCTCCAGCCTCTTAATTAGTTTAGTTGCCCTTCTTTGGACTCTCTCCAGCTCAAGCACATCCTTTCTGTGGATCAATTACCAAAATTGAACCGCTTACTCAAGATGAGGCCGAACCACTGATCTATAAAGTGGCAAAATGATTACCTTGTCTCTACAGTACATTCCCTTTTTAATACAAGACAGCTTGCTTTGTTTGCTGCAACCTTGCATCGCATGCTATTGTTCAATCTGTGGTCTACAATGACCCCTAAATCTTTTTCCATTTCTGACTTCCCTAGTGGAGTACCCATTAATATGTATTCCTCTTGCCTGTTTTTGACCCCAAAATGCATTACTTTACATATTTCAACATTAAACCTTAAATCTGCCATATAGTTGCCCACTCCCCTATTTTATCCAGGTCCTCCTGTAATGTTATAGTGTCTAAGTCCGTGTCTATTACCCACCCAATTTTAGTATCATCAGCAAACACAGAAACATGGCTTTTAACACCTTCCCCTATAGCGTGAATGAACAGGTTAAACAATATGGGGACTAGCACAGAACCCTGGGGCACGCCACTTTAAATCATAGACCAATCTGAAAAGGAGTCATCTATCAATACTCTCTGGACACGTTCCTGTAGCCAGTTCTCTATCCATGTACACAACATTTCATCTATGCCCATACATCTCAGCTTGTGTACTAAGCGTTTATGTGGTACTGTGTCAAAAGCTTTGGCAAAATCCAGACATACCACATCCACCGGCCTCCCTTCATCCAGATCTCTACTCACCTCTTCATAGGGCAAATATTTACGTGTTTCTCAAAACTGAAGACCTGTAGGGGCTATTAAAGAGTCATCTATGGAGTTTTTGGAGTACTGAATTTTGTTGCGGTTTTACGGACCCACACAATGATTAATTTGGACATGTTGGGTATCTATTTACTCGTTGTAACCTCATCTTTTTATTTTATAAAAAAAAAAGTTTTGTATAGTGTTTTGGGGCACTACATTTAATGTAAGTGCATTTTTCACTAAATTTTCAGGTTTCATAATAAGCTGCCCTAATGTCGTGCAACATAAAAATTTGCAACTACCAAGGTTTTATTCTACACGGTCCTGGCTTTCAGAAAATATATACTGTTTGGGGGTTTTAAGTAATTTTCAGGCTTAAAATGTGGATTAGAACATGTAAACAAAAAACGAAAAAAGTACTTAACTATTAACAAAAATGTATCTTATTTATGTATCACTCGGCTGTAGATCCTCAAATCATCTGCCGACACTGTCCTTCCTTCTGGAGGGGGGCTAATTTTTTTCCTCATGGTCCCTGTGTGTGGTGTAGTCACCGTTCCAAGCTCACTGCTGGGATGGGCTATAACTTCAATACAAATTGGTATGAGATTATACTCCATCAAGCTTGGAGTGGTGACTACTTTACAACACACACAGGGACCATGAGGAAAAAAAGTAGCCACCCCCCAGAAGGAAGGACAGTGTCAGCACCAATTCAGAGATGATTTTTGAGGATCTACAGATGAGTGATCTACAAATAAGATACATTTTTGTTAATAGTTAAAGTACTTGTTTGCTTTTTTTAAGATTTAACTCCTGAATTTAGTGTCACTTTAAGGTACTGCACTGAATCCAAACAAATTAAAGTTTCTCCCTGTTAACCAAAGCCCTCAGTAGGTCAGAATTTCAGCATGATCCTTATGTAGTTGTGTAAGATTGCATGACTTAACATGGGATTGTTTGCTCTAAGTTGTGTCACTGGAACAAGTGTTCTCATTTGAAAATGTCCTCACACCCCCTGATCTGTCAACTGTTTGATTTTTCATTACATTCTGACACAATGACAATGTGTTCCCCAGGACAAATCAATTGGCCAAATCTCCCCAACAGGGGGTAGAGAAAGCAATAACAGCTAAGCTTTCACTTCATACAAAACTTGAAACATGTTAGCTTTAGATACACTGTATCTAACTGCAACTGGATCTCTCCATTGAGAAATATAGGTAGAGTAGAGTGGGCATAGTATCTTGAATAGCTTAAATTATATTCTTAGGTTGATTGGAAGCCATTGAGGAGGATGGCAAAAAGGGGAAAAGATGAGGGG
Source organism: Nanorana parkeri (assembly GCF_000935625.1). Classification (NCBI taxonomy): domain Eukaryota; kingdom Metazoa; phylum Chordata; class Amphibia; order Anura; family Dicroglossidae; genus Nanorana; species Nanorana parkeri. The sequence continues at coordinate 413,078 of NW_017306985.1, read as the reverse complement.
TGGTTGGAAAAATAGACTTGCAGAGAATTGTGGAGGCGAGAGTCTTCTTAGCAGAAGAATAAGAAGTTGCATTTATAAAGGCAACAAATTAAGAAAATATGAATGAAACCTTGACCGGTCTCTTGAGATAGGAATTGGGTGCATTTTGGAGATAAGTGCTAGGGTCTAGGGATGTTTGGAATAAATGAGAGATCGGAGGGCAAGGGTTACACCAAGGCAACAAGCTTGCTAGGTTTACAATTGGAGAGATGGCAGAAGGTGGTTTAGAAAGTTTATACAAATTCAGTTACAAAAATGACTGGAGAAAAGTCTATCTGTTATACATTTCTGTGAAATACACTCATCCCATTATTTAGAGCTGATATGCGGTACTGCAGCTGTTACACATCGACTCTATTGATGGAGAAATGAGCGATCACAATGCCAGTCATTGCTCCCCGCAGGGATTACCCTCTCCGATCCTCCAGCGCTGACTGGAGAGACAGGCGGGGAGGGGGCGGGCACAGCAGGCTCTGCCTCTAAAGAGACAGAGCCAGCTGTCCATCAGGTAGCAGGGTGGATCCCAATACTATAGTCAGCTGTCTGGATATAGCAGGCCCCACTATATACTGAGTTTTGGGTCACAGGGGGACATTAGTAAATGCCCTCCTGTGACCCTAAAGAGAACAAAAAAGGTTTGGCCATAGTTCTCTTTTAACTCATTTAACATATAATCTATATGTACAGAAACAAATGAATGTCTTACATGAAAGATGCATTATGTTGTCATTAGTTCAATGCTGATGCATCTCGCAAAACAAAAACACTCAGATGGGGGAATTTACACCCAGATGGGGGAATTTATCAATACTGAAGCAGACAGAATCTGGAGCAGTTGCCCAGGGCAACGAATCAACGTCTCTCTTCAGTTTCTTCAGTTAAGATATGAAAATGAAAGATAGAAGCTGATTGGTTGCCATGCACAGCTGCTCCAGTTTTTGTCTGCTCCAGTTTTGATAAATTCCCCTCTCTGGGCTTAGAGAAGTGCAAAGCTTGTGGAAATGAACATATGTACATATTATAATACAATTCATAGGATAAATTGCTCCTGATTTTAGACACCTGTTCAGTTGTGTTTGTGAGTGCTCAGACCTCAAATTCTTATTAGTGCTCTTTGTTTCAGTGAGGGAGGACTAAGTCTTATCTCCATTGCTTCCTTATCACTATCTTCCTTTTCCTTACCCTTTCCGCCTCATTTTCCTCTCACATTATCCTCAGTGATTCTCTCACTTTAAGGCACGGCACCATCACTGTGACAGTTATCTTTAATGACAGTATCTCAGCCCTCTCTCTACTTTGCTGCCTTGTTTCCATGGCAACGGATGGTTCCTATTTCCCCATCAGGCTCTGAGAAGATTTCGAGTCTTATGCATAGGACCCAGCCCAGTTTCTGGCTGGGGGGCACTCAGTCCTGTCACATGGGATATTTTTTATTGAGGGTGGCTGTTTGGTTGGAGAGGCAAATTACAACTGCAGTTCTTATAGATATTAAATAATGTCTAAACAGCAATAAACAAGGATGATGCCCACTGTGCAGGAGTAACAATATAGCAATCAATTAAATAATAGGAGATAGAATATTCAATTATGACAGCTGATTGTTTGCTGTAAGCTATTACATGGCTGTACATAGTCTGTAATAGAAGCACATTGTTTCCAATGTTTGATACCAGGTAAAAGAATTGTGCCAATTGTTTGGTACCACACATGCAACATATATGATATCAGGGATATAAAAAGCTTGATCTACAAGTACAACATAGAAAATGGTGTTTATCAGAAAAGAATTAAATAGCCCTCAATGAGCCAACATGTATAAAAACAGTTAAAATGAAAATTACAACACACTTGGAGTGTTTCTCCTCTGAGGTTTAACAGGAAAACGTAGGACTTAAAGGCCCAATTGTATCCAAAAACTATATAGCTTAAAGTGATCATTCAGTGTATAATTTTTAGCGGAGTCTTTGTGGCCAATAAATGTGTCTATGTTGCCTCAATACATTACCTGCGAGTGCCTCTTCCACTGGAACGTTTGTATCTAAAATTGCCTTGAGTGACCCGGGCAGTTTTCATTCTGACGGTGAAATCCAAAATCATTCTCATCTTATGCAGAAAAACTTGCTGTAGGCATAGAAGATTAACCATCACCATTTAAAAGTATTGATAATTGCATATACAGTAGACTGCTACTTGGATCAAAGTCTGTATATCAAAAGGGTCAGCATAATGAAAACAAGCTTTTAAAAAGTACATGCAGCACATAGAAATGTGGTGCTTATGGTCATGCTGTTTGAATAGGCATTGGAGCATGTGTACAGGGAGGTTCAACTGACATGTTTCTGCCTTATGTGTAGGTACGCTTTCAGTGCAAGCATATCACATATAAACCAACAATGTTGAACACTTGTCAAGCCCAGTGATACTCCTGGGTATGCGATCAGGTAGCTGGGTAAGAAGTATTGGCACAATCAAAATTCTTATGAAACTCCTCTGGGTCACTGCAGTTCAGAGGATGTGCTGTGGCTTAAGGTGCCCATACACCTTACGATTATCGGATGAAACTTTTCGTCCGATGATCGAACCGTCGTACGATTTTCGTACGACGGCCCCATCCTGCCCCGATTATCGCAAGGTTCAATCAGCGGTAGTTAGAAAAAAACACCTGGACGACTTGCGGTAATTGACCGCAATTATTTTCGTTTGCGCACGCGCAGTGTTAATCGTACGACTTTTGACGGACGGAAACGCCACCAACCATGCGAACATCGTACGATCAACCAAAGTTTTCAAACATGCTTGACCGTCAAAAGTCGTACGATTGTACAGTACTATCGGTCGGGCACTCTATTCACACGTTACGATTGTCGTACGAAAAGTCGATCGCATACGATTATCGTACGATAATCGTAAGGTGTATGGGCACCTTTAGTCAAGCCCCCAACTGGGGCCTTGCTGAGGGAGCACACACCTCCTGAAATCCTCTTCTCAATATTCACGACATTTAAGCTTGCATGTACCCTGACTCACAACCCAAATTCCTCCACATCCACTTCATCAAGCACTGTGCTTTCCAGGCTTCAGAACAAGGAAACACGTTGTAAAAATTGTTGAGAGCTATAAAATTATTAAATGATTAAGCAAATTGGAACTTTCATTTTTTTTCTATATGTCATGTAAGCTACATGTACTTGTGTATTAGACTAGACTGGGGATAATAAAAGGCTCTGACCAAATTCTAAATTAATTTCTAACACCAGCAACAAATATAGTTATGAAGCACAAAGGTAGAATTTAGCCCACAAGAGCTCAAATGAACCCAAAATTGTGGCAGACAGTCCAACATTTCTAGCAAATGTCGCAGTTGAAAGACTGCCCTTCTGGACCTCAGGATACTTCTTACTCTTAGCTGACCCAAAACCCAAGCTGCATCCCTACTATTTTATCATCTCTGTATGTGCTTGTCTACAGAACTTCTCTAAATATTCTTCCCACCACTGAAAAATGTTGAGGGTAATAAGGAAGAGGTACTTTAAGACCAGGTTCACACCTAATCCAGATCATCTCCAGACCAGACCAGATTGATTCCTGACCTAAAATGCATCCTAATGTATCCCTATGGTATTTCTAGACTCTGTTCACACCAGCGCAGTCCGTTCCAGACCAGGCGAAAAAAATACTGCTTGTCTCATTTTCTCTGGTCTGGAATGCGCTGGAACGCATGGAAATGTGTCACAAACACATGCAAATGCACTGGAACGCACTGGACTGTACCTGTAAGCCCATTTTAGGGCTTGTTCACACAAATTGTGGTGTGTTCCAGAGCGGTAGCTGCTGGAACGCACAGCAGTCACACACTAAACTTCCCCCTTCGTTCTGGGGCGGGAGGGGTCGTGTCCATCCATTGAAGTCAATGAAGCCACGCCCCCCCAGCCGCAGTGCAATCGGACGCGTGGTAAAACATTGCCTGCGTTCTGGTCTACTGCAAACGCAAAAAATAGAGCATGCAGCATTTTTTTGCATTCGCAGTGGAGCGGAATGTTTTGCCACGTGTCCTAATCGTAATGAGGGTGGGGGCGTGGCCGCGGTGCCATTTAATTCACCCCAGAATGAAGGGGGAAGTTTAGTGTGCGATTGCTATGCGTTCCAGCAGCTACTGCTCTGGAACACAACGCATTTGGTGTGGTCAAGCCCTTAATGCACTGTGTTGCAGAAAATGGTGTGAACCTGGCCTGAATGATGATTTGCAAAAAGAGAGGAGCAACTTTACACTTTCTCTATTGTTACAAATATCTGTAATACTATAATAATACTAAATGCATTTCCCATATCCAACCATTCTTCAGCCTGCCCACTCCAGCTGCTCTTTTTAGTCTACAACAAAATATAAGACGACTAATAACATTGTGACTTTCCCGTATGACTGTACAGTAAAATGGCTACCATCCTCCCTCTGCCTTAGGGTTGCCACCTAGGTCTTATCAACCTGTCTGATACAAAATGGGACTTAGTGCCAGCATCATTGATAAGAAAGAAACCATAATGCTGGTATTTTATCCCAGGAAAGTTGGCAACCGTGGGAATGCATAAGTAGTTGCTGCATAGCCCAAGACTGAACACAGGGAAGGGAATTTATAACTGTAGCAGACAAAATCTGGAGCAGCTGTGCATGACAACCAATCTCTTTTATTTTCAAATCTTAGCTGAACAAAATGAAGAGAGAAGCTGATTGTTTGCCATGCACAGCTGCTCCAGATTTTGTCTGCTCCAGTTTTAAAAAAAAATTCCCCCTCGCCAGGGAGTCTATAGTAAAGGTGGGTAAAGAAGGGGAAGAGCCTTAAGGTGCCCATACACTGGTCGTGTTTTGGAGGGTTTTGAATGCACCGGCTGAAATTTGCACATTGTGGGGCTGTTGGCTGCCTTTCAGCCTGCATTCCTTAATCACCTGATTGAAGGGGCCAGCTGGAAAATTTTTGATCGATCACAGCCAGCAGGCAATGAGCTGCCCGCACCGATCGGGTATTCTGACAGGTGCCAGCGGCACCTGTCAGGATACAATGTAAACCGGGGATTCCTCGATCGACACGCTGTTTGTGTTGATGGAGAAATTGGGTCCATTTTTTTTCATTCAGCCAGCGGGTTGAACGAAAAAATTGATAGGTGTATGGCCAGCCTTAGGCCCCATTTACACTGAGCGATTTATAGCGTGATTTTTGCAGCGATATCGCTCATATTTCCACGCGATATCGCTCTATGTAGCTTCTCCAATCCATTTCAATGGAGCTGTTCACATCTCGCCGCTCAATATCGCTTGTAGCTCGTCGCTGTAGCTTGTCGCTCCTACATGACCCTTTTTTCTGCGGATTTCGAGCGATTTTGCTCCTTATTGCATACAGCCCAATAGGAAAAAGTTGCGCGACAAGTAGCGCAATATCGCACATATAAAATTGCGCGGAATATCGCCCGATTTTCATGTCGCTCAGTGTGAATGGGGCCTTAGACATATCAGGACTCTGAAATTACAGGAAATGTTTTTATAAATAGGGTGACTGGGTCATGGGGTACAAATCATGGGTGCTTCCCTGAATTTTTATTTGACTTGGTCTGATTTTGGTGTTTAACTTCATTTCTTTGGTTATAATATACTGTATGTTATGTTAAAAAAAAAAAAAAAGCCCTACTAGTTCTGCCTACAAAAGATTTTCCTGTGTCCCCGTCTTTAGCTGTTTGCTCAATATCAGGATCTACCTTTGTGTTATTTACATACAGTTAAAGAAGTGACAGATTTATACCTAGTCTTTCTAGGTGCACCGGTGATGACTTACGTGTGACAAATGTCACACACAAAGTTTATACTCTTTTAGAGGCCTATTTTATGTGTTTTTTTCCACTCTTTAAACAATGATTTGCATTTTCCATGTGTAGCTCCTTGCAGCAGAGAAATGGTGGATGACAGAATAGAAAAGTATACCTAGATTAGCATTCAGGATGTGGTTCTCGATACATTTGGATAACCTTATTATGATACTGAACTGTGAATTAAGTCACCATAGGTGGAATGTGCACCCCATTCTGGGTACCTAAGATTGGTTTGGGTCTAGGATACAATGTTGCTGCAGCACTAAAAGATATCTAGCGTTATTCCTGTACCTAGAGAGATGTTTGATGGTTATCACTTATAGTACAATGGTCAACGCTCTCACTCGTGAATAGTGACTCTATAGGCAATGCATGTTTAGCTAATTTTCTGCTCCAGATTAAACAGATCACATTATGGAGGTCATATTAGGGGTTATGCAATGAGGAAGAAGACAACAATCACAAACATAAAAATACGATTTGGCCAGAGTTCCGCTTTTAAGGGTATCTTGCATCTCCCTGTTTGGGGTCCTGATTCAGCCTCACTCCATTTGCTGCCTCTCTGTAATAAATCCTTCATGGACAGTTAACACGGAAAAGGAAAATACATCAGCTTTGGGTAGATTGATCCAAAGACCCCTAACTACAAGTGCACAAATGTAAATGTTGGTTTCTACCAGTATCAGTAAAATATCATAGCTACCATACTAAAAAAACAAGAAGCTGCCAACAAATAATCCCCTCAAATCTAACATCACTGCAGCTCCCTCTTTTAATTGATTGCTTTCAGTTCTGCTGTCTAACAACATGCAAAACAGTTTGGAGAGGTTGGAGATTTCATATCCATTTCATATTCCACTCTTGAGCATTGTTTGTTATATGGGAAGACTTGATGCATACTATTCTATGCAGTGTTTATGTACACCAGGATGTACAGTATATAAATCATATATTAGTCATTCTGTGGTTGCCAGACAACACGCTCAGCTGACTGTGAAGCAATACAGTTGTATGAGTTGTTTGCCAAAACATGTCCCCGCTTCCCACATTTGCTCAACAAGTCAGAAATATATTTTTTAGTCTACGTTCACTAATGCATCTAAAGAAAAGGCCATTTCCAAGATGTATTGTAGTGCTGGATAAATCCTCAAGCTAATTATGCATCAAATGAAACCAGAATTGAGTAGCATGGGCCCAATTCTACCTGAATCTATGGTGTGTCTTGACTGATTAGAAAAATAAACCTAGTGAACCCCAAGGTTAATATGTAACCTTGCCCCTTAAAAGACAAAGACAACAATTAAAGGAGAACTAACTATTAGTGATTTACACTACTCCTCACAGTTAGAGCCAACGTGTGACATTGAAACTGTCACACGTCAACTCTATAGATTGGGAAGTGAGCGAACACATACCATCGCTCGCTCACTTCCTGATCATCTCCCTGCAGAGAGCCGTAGCTATCAGTCACCGCTCCCCGCAGGCATTCCCCCCTCCCTTCTCCGATCCTCCAGTGCTGACTGGAGGAACGGACGGAGGAGGGGGCAGGCACAACTGGCTCTGCTCTGCCAATCAGCCAGCTGGGTGGATCTCAACAGCATTGTCGGGAACAGTCCCGGCTGTGGCACTCTCAGTATATAGCGGGCAATAACCTGCTGTATACTGAGTTTTGGGTCACGGGAGGATGTTAGTATATGTCTCCCGTGACCCTAAAGAGAACTATGGAATACAAAAGTTTACCCGATACATCTCTTTTGACTTGGAAAAGAGCCAGTCCAGAGCTTTATTTCTATTTTCAACATAACTAAAAACATAACCAGTGCCAGTCACAGTCACACTGTGAGGACACCTGAAAAGTGGAATGCCTGTCTTGGCATAGCCCAATAAAGTAACATACCTTAGCTGGCTAGATCAGACTGCCAATAAATCTGTGAAAAAACAATTTCAACAACTTTTGAGGTTTGATGGGCAACTTCTTCTGATGCGCACTTGGGGAATGTCACTGTTTAGCCTTGTAGGCTGAATTGCCTTCGCCCGCTCACGCCAAAGGATCATAGCCAATCACAGTGGAGCTACTTTGCATACACTTAATAGTTAACACTACTTTCCATCAGTCAAAGCTACCTTTTACTAATATTTAAAGGTGCCTTCATTCTACTGGCATTTTATGATGCCCACACTTATTTCAATTTCAATTATTAGATCTTCAAGATATAAAACGATATGTGCGTGCACTATATTGCCAAAGCAATGTCGACATCCCTCCAATTAATTGACTTCAATCGTTTCCAGTGAAGGGTTCATTAATGCTACAACACACAGTGCAAAGACGTGTTAGACTATTGTGCACTTTAAACCTTGTGGTAGCAGTGGGGAAGGCCCTTTTTATTTCCAACATAACTGTGCCCCTTGTGAACAAAGTAAGCTGCATAAAATCCTGGTTTGATGGATTTGGCGTGGAGGAACTCGAGCAGCCAACACAAAGCCCTCAACTCACATCAGCCCAATTAAAAACCTTTGGGATAAACTAGAACAACAATTCCAAGCCAGGTCATCTTGCCATCATCAGGCCTGATGTCATAGCTGCTGTTTTGGCAGAATGGGTACAAATTTCCACAGACACACTCCAAGAGTATGTAAAAGCCTTCTCGGAACAGTGGAGGCTGTCATAACTGCAGGGGATGGGTGCAAGAGGGCAACTCTTTACAGAGGGTTTTGGGAATGGATGTCCCACAAGCTCATAGAGGTGGGATGGACAGGTGTCAACTATTTGGCCACATAATGTATTTTAAACTATATCGGCAGATTTTTTTTATAGTTTAAAAAAAAAAAGAAGCAAATGGGCAAGTTGAAAAGTCTGCAACCATTGCTGATGGGATTGCAGCCTGTGCGGAATAATCAAGCAGTTTTTTTCCTATATGAGCTCTGCTTTAAATGTAATAAGGAGATGCTGTATAAAGGGGAGTATTTACCATAAGGCGCATAAAGGACAATACTAGGGGAGACAAGGTTTAAAGGAGTTGTAACAAGCTTCAAATGTAAGCAGTTTTCATAACTTTGTCCTCATTTAGTTTCCTGCTGTTTACCCCTGGACATGTAAGGCCAAATTCAGACATAGAACTGTATAGAGTGCAGAAAACATGAACCCATCTTTATGTTTGTTGGTCTGTACATGTAAATAGGAGCTATTCTTATGCAAAAGCACCAACATGCACTGGCAAACTGTATGTTATCATATGATTCCCTGGAATGCTTCCTTTTTGGAAAAAAATAAAGTAGCTCTACATATAAAGTAGACCACACGCTGACTGTAATAACAAATGCTAACATTAGTTTCTGCTAAAATAATCACAGGACACAAGGTTGAAGCTTGTGCAAAAATATATCTTCATCAGGTTGTGTGTAAGGCGTCACGGTGTTTGATTACAGCTGTGACTGTTGGCCTTTAGTACAGTTATTGGACTGGGTCACATTGGGTTTTAGCTCCTCCTTCTTTGACTATTGTCTTTCTTTCCCTTTCCACACCATTGTTATTTAGTATTTTCTCCTTTTTCATTCATATTTGTAGACTTTTCCATCCCTCCTCTCAATAGTGACTGCTCCAGTCCCTCTCTTTCTTTCTCTTTCTCTCTCTCGTTCTTCTTCTGGCCTTTAATCCGGCTTTACCTTAAAGGTGCAGATTGATATTATGCACAACAAGATTACTCTACCATCTATCCAGGGATTACGCAGTCACAGCTCTTAACTCATCTTTGTAAGTTCATAGGTTAAAGGGAACCGGAGAAGTAACCAGGGGGCAGTTGCTGTTAGTCCAGTGAAGGAAGTGCATCATTTTGTAAATCATATACCAGGGCTTCAAAGTGTTTTTTGGTTTAGTTTCACAAATTAGATTTGTAGTTGCCAGCATAAAACAGTTGTGTATATATAAAGCTGAACTCCAGGCAGATATAAGCACAACACTATCAAATGCAGTTGTGTATTCATTACAAATGTTTTTACGCTATTTTTAAATACATCTAATGTAAGTACTTGAATGTGCCTCTTGTTGTTCCCTGCACAATGGAACTCAGGTTGGCACATGGGCAGTACTAGGAACTACATGCAAATGAGTAGTCAAGGTGTGCTGCATGCATGATATAGACAGGGAACATGCAGATGGACAATCTGCCTTATTTGTTACTTAACAAATATTTATGTCAGAGGCATGGTCTTTGTTATGCTACTGTATGATTTGTGGTTTTCTTTGGCCTTCCATCCATGTGTATCTGTCTAACCAGATCACACATGACACTCCGTTTCCTGGCTGGCAGCCCTCTGAACGTAAATAATTAAGAGGAGAGTGATTACACAGGGCTCCAGCAGAGGAGAAGGACACATATGATCCTTGGGATATTGATTAAGTTGCAGATGGATAAGATGAATGTATAGCTATGTGATCATTAAAGACCTCTGTTAACCATTATTTGCATTTGAACTGATCATATAATGTGCACCCAGCACAATTAAAATAAACCTTTCTGTGATCATACTGCTGTATAAGGGGGTCCACAGGTTCTTAACAGTCTTTTTTTGGGGGACAGCTTCAAACAAAATATGTATGCTGCCACTCTTCCTTCTATGCATATCAAAGCTGTCAATATTGGGATGAGCACAGGCACAACATCCTTCCTTCTCTACAGCATGCTAGTAGGAGGTAGGCTTTTTTACTGTTGGATTGGACGCAGTCACTGTTGGGCAACAATTTCCCACCCATCCCCTTCAATTTCAAAATCAGCTGTTGTCAAGCCATGTGGTGTAGACAGGGCCACTTCATGGCTTGAAGTTTGTCTATTCATCATGGCTAGCTTAATTCCTAGCTGATGTTTCTTCTGAGACTGCCATCTCCAGAAGTGTTGCTTTTCTGGGTCCCCTCATTGCTCACTGGTTCCTCCTGCTGATCTCAACTTCACTAGTGTAATCTTGTAATGAGTGGAGGTAGCAGGGGGAACCAGTGAGAGCTGTAGGGGATCCAGGAGATCAACATTCCTGTGAGCATTTACCCAAGGATTGCAGGGATCAGAGCTGTGATCAGTGGCGTGACTAGTGGGAGAGGTAAGTATTCCTTTACTGCTTTGCAGGCATGGCGTTTTTAAAGATATTTGTGGTAAGCAACAGATTTTCTTTAAGACTTTTTGTTATAAAAGGGAAGATATGTTATAAGTTGAGCAACTTGTAAATCAGTTTTAAACATTTCTATGGATAAGGGTTGAAGCCTAACTTTAGATAATTGTTTTTCTTTATAATTTTCTTCATATTTTTCTATTACTATAATCATAATAAGTAATGCAATAAATTAAGGGGATTTCCACCTTATGGGCTAGAGTTGGAACCCCCCAATTAAATTGCATCTGTCAATGTAGAAATATGGCAGCTACCTTTTGCTGATTTGTTTTCGAGGGTGCATTCTCCAGGGCTGTCATCTTCATCCTAATCCTACAATACTTGGTGAGTCACTGACCAAGAACAAACAAGTTCATATCAGGTGTTGGGAATCTGGATATACATATTCTTGTTCTGAGCCAGTGACTCACTATGTAGTAAACAATATGGATGAAGATGACAGCCATGGAGAAAACAAGTAACAAATAGGCGCCCGCATGAGACTCCAATGTGCCTATTATCCCTGAACACTGAAAAGGCTGTCGGGGACCAGGACACCTAAAGTGGAGCAGATCCTGCAGTTCAAGTGCTCACCTGCAGGGGTCTCTGGACAGTCAGTGGCTGTCTGAGACTTGAGCATCTCCAGGTGGCGCTGTGACGCTAGAACCAGGACCTGCAGCTCCAGGGCTCACCTGCAGGTGGCTCTGCAATTAAGCACCACCTGGTGTTACCTGGGAGGGTATTTAATCCCTCCCTGCAGTGAGCCTGGTGCCACAGTATCGTCGTCATTTCCTGTATCCTGTATCCTGATGCCTCTGACCTGTTTCCTCTGACCTGTTTCCTGCATCCTGGTGCCTCCTCGTATCCTGACCATTGATCCGTGACTCCCATTGTTTTACCTTGCTCCCCAGGTTCACTTGCCTTATTACCTTTTGTATAGGATTGTGGTTGCATTTAGTTTGCTATTATTGGTTCCTTGTGCTTACTTGTTTTCGCTGTGTTGAATAAACTGTGTGCTTATACGCATTGTCTGGTGTGGTCACACATTTGGTCCTTCCGTAGAGATACCTGTACGCGTTGTGGGGATACCTGTGCACGGTATCACTGACAAAGGCGTTTAACCGACTTGACTGGTCTTTTCTCAAGGCCTCGTTGATTCAAATTGGTCTATCCCATTCGTTTTTAGCAAAAATTATTGCGTTATATTCCTGTCCAACTGTGAGAATTAGAGTCAATAGTTTACTATCAGGACCAGTTAAAATAACTAATGGGACACGTCAGGGTTGCCCCCTGTCACCGCTATTATATATCTTGGCTATGGAGCATCTAGCTAATGCCATTAGGATGAATGAGGATATATGGGGTATAGAGGTGGGACATAGGGTGTACAAATCAAGGTTGTTTGCTGATGACCTGCTCCTCTATATCTCCAATCCCCTTATTGGCTTTCCATCACTTTTAAAAGAAATAGAGTTATTTGGACGATCAAGTAACTATGGTATAATTGCATCAAAGTCTGAATGTTTGGATGTTTCGCTCCCTACATATGAACGGGAGGCTAACCAGGCTGGCTTCCTTTTTAGGTGTTGCGAGCAAAGTATTAAATACCTTGGGGTACATGTGGCAGTACGGAATCGGATGTTTTTGAACTAAACTATATGCATTTATTGGTAGAGACACAGCACAGATTGAATAGCTGAGGTCAGAAAATGCATTTGTGGATAGAAAGGATGGAGTTGATTAAAATGGATATCCTGCCACGATGTTTTCATCTATTCTAAACTATGCCGATTAGAATCCCAAGATTCTATTTTAGGACCCTGAGGTGAGCAATGATCAAATATGTGTGGGGACGTACTCAGTAACGATTAAGACACAATATATTAGTAATGCATAGACAGGATGGCGGGGCAGTTCTTCCACACATGGAGCTGTATTACTGGATAGCAGTGTTAACCTGTATCATACACTGGTTCTCTTCTACCAGAAATAAATTGTGGTTTTCTGTTGAACAAGCAGCTACTCCATTAGAATTGACTTTGGTTCCATTGATCCGTCCCCAGAAAAGGTTGATACAGGGGCCTTTACCTCCATTAGTTAGAACACGAAGATCTGGGATAGAATAGGACATATACTAATCAATCCAGATTTCCTGGCAGGGTTTGCTAGCCACCAATTTCTAAAATGAACTGCTATAGAACCAGTGCCTATTATTCAAGCAATTTCAGGCCATGGTATGTATCCTTTATCTCTACTGATTCCAGAAAGCGGTTCCTCACGGGGACAGTGGTTCGCATACCTCCAGTTAAAACATTATATTACTTCCCTCTCGAGATCTAAACCTCTTAGGCGAGACTTGACCCGCCCTATGAACCAAAAGGAAAGTAAACATAAATTATCAAAGATATATCATATCCTCTTGACCCAAGCTTACTCTGATAGACCGTTCTATGTGAGAGGATGGGAAACAGAATTGGGCTGTATCTCAAAATGATTGGAAACACTCTTTTGTGTTAACGTTTAAATCAAGTATATCAAGTTACATTCAGGAACGGAATTTTAAGATATTGACAAGATCGTATAGCTATCCCACCTTAATACATAAGATCTTCCCAAACATATCTGATCGATGTTGGAGATGTGGAATAGAAAAAGGTACTATGTAGGGCTGCAGCTAACCGATTAGTTAGCCGATTATTAAGTTCAAATAATCGGCTAGCTAATAAAAAAGTGTGGTGCGCAATATAGTGAAATGTAAAGTGTAATATTATAGAGCAATCAATGCAAAATGGCAACGGCTATAGAGGACTACAAATCCCAGCAATAATACATTATGCAGCACAATGCAGAATACCACCAGCTATAGAGGAATACAACAAATCCCAGCAATAGTACATTATAGCTGGTGGTATTCTACATTGCACTGTACAATGTACTCTTCTGGGATTTGTAGTATTCCCCTATAGCTGGTGGTCTTCTGCATTGCGCTGTATAATGTACTGTTGCTGGGATTTGTAGTTCTCTATTGCTGGTGGTATTCTGCATTGCACTGTATAGAGCAATACAAGAGATCCCAGCAATAGTACATTATGCAGTGTAATGCAGAATACCAGCAGCTATAGAGGAACGTAGACAACGTTTTCCATCATCGATTGTAATCTACTTAGTCGATTCGTTGTTGCAGCCCTATTACAATGCTACATGTAGAGATTCAACCTTTCTGGGAACCGGTTTATAAGATAGAAGTACATCTTATCAAGGTCCATGGATTTTGTATGCCTGAGATTGCGCTATTGAATATTATGCCAGATCCAAATAAAGAAGTCAAGAAAGGCTTATTTAATTTTTTCTTATTTGATGCAAGAACGGTAAAAGCTAGATACTGGAGGTTCCAAGATACTCCGCAAATTAGAGATTGGATTAAAGAAATGAACTTTCTAAGCAGGGTAGAAGAGTTAATTGTGCGATCACAGGATAGGTACCCACAATTTCTGTTGACATTAAAAAGCAAAGAAAAGAGTAGGTATTTTTGATTATTGATTGGCTTTCTTCCTATGAAAGTCTGTTAATAATGATGTTTGTGTGTCTATATTGTATATACATTGTAAAAATAATAAATAAATATTCTACAAAAAGAAATTGGTGCTCCCATATTGCTATGAAGACCGGTTCCATTTGAGGCCAGTGAATTTAATGTAGGCAAATCACCAGCAGGCTGTGACTTGTATGATAATGGAAACCGTCCCTTTAAGTTTTCCTCAGAGAATTTGGGTAACTAGTACCTGCAATACAGACACTAGTTCCTTGTGTAACGGTCAGCACAGGGACATACCAGATCTAAAGTTACATTACAGGACTCCACCAAGTTAATACAGGAGGTGTATGTTGATGGTGCAGCGTAACATACGATCAGGGCTGATCACCCTGTGAAAAGTTTTAATTTGACTACTCCCTCCAAGAAAAATCTTATTTTGAATGTTTAGATACATGCCAACACAGTTACTGATTTGGTCTATATTGATTAGTTCTTGAGGATCAACGTCCTCCTGAGGAAACCTTGATTTAAGCGAAACATGTTGAGGCATCCAAAGAAAGAATATTATCATGTTTCATCTTTCTTATGATTAATTAGGTGACTGCAACTATCTGTATCAACTCAATTGTATCACGCACTATTTTGTTATCAAGTCTGAAACAACAATACTTTTTTTAATCTATTGTAATAAATTATTTTATATAACAAGTTCATTGTGAGAGCAATTTCCTTTTTCTTAAAAGCCTCCCCTTCCCAGGCTTTGCACACCTGGTAATGGTTATTGATCAGATGATCTTGGGTACAAACTATTTTACTGGGGTGTGAAACCTTGCTCTCTCTCTCTATCTACTATGTGCTCATAATTGTTTAAAAATCTTACTCACTCTGCTTATTCTGCTGAAATTGATGTAATGGAAAGCCGTCATGAATGACTTCAATGCTTCTGCTGTAAACTTTCTGAATGAGTTGTTCTCCATAAAACTCCATAGTGCTTAAAGCTAGTAGTCGCTGTCACACTTCTGCCTTTACAGCAGGATGAAGCAGTATGCGTCGATGTGCATTGCGTTAAGGCAGCCGATTCACTGCAACACCTAATGAGCTTCAACATACACAATACATAATGCAATACATCAGACAGAACATTCACATTTGTGTATTGCATTGTCTTGTAGCACAGGTGTGTTGTATATGTAGATTGGGATTAGAGCTGCAGCTAACGATTATTTTCAAAATCGATTAGTTAGCCGATTATTAGGTTCGATTAATTGGTTAATCGGATAAACAATAAAATACAGTTTAAAAAAAGGCTCCAGTGATGGGACTACTAGTTTTGTATTGAGGTTGTAGTCCATCACAGGAGCAAGCTTGGAGCGGTGGAAGTAAAAAAGAAAGATAGTGTGGTGTGCAATATAGTGAAATGGAAAGTGTAAAATTATACAGCAAGGAATGCAGAATACCACCAGCTATAGAGGAATACAACAAACACCCAGCAATAGTACATAATAGCTGGAGGCATTCTGCATTGCACTGTATAATTTACTATTGCTGGGTTTTGTAGTCCTCTATAGCTGGTGGTATTCAGCAGAGCAATGTTTTATTGCTGGGATTTGTAGTCCTCTATACAGCCCAATGCAGAATATCACCAGCTATAGAGGAGTACAACAAATCCCAGCAATAGTACATTATACTGTGCAATGCAGAATATCAGCAGCTATAGAAGAGTACAACAAATACCATCAATACATTATACATACAGTGTATAATGTATTGCTGGGATTTGCATTCCTATGTATAATATACAGCACAATGTACCATCAGCTATAGAGTAATACAAATCCCAGCAATACATTATAGAGTACCATGTGTGGGAAAGTGCAGGCTTACCTGAGCAGTCTTCCAGCAACTTGCTTCTGAGATCGGGCCTGTCTATCGGCGGCTGTCATCACCCCACACCTGCTCCTCCTTACTACATCTCCCCGCGTCCCTGTGCCGATCGTGGATGTGGGTGGCCGGTGAGTGTGCGGCGTGTGGAGCATGGATGCGGGCGGGTCTGGCAGCAGCGAGCGTGAGGTGGGGAGGAGGTACGGCGCACAGCGTGTGGAGCTGTGAACAAGGCCAACTGATCGGAAGCCGATTAATCGATTATTGAAAAAGTTGACAACTTTTTCAATAATCGATTATGTCGATTAGTTGTTGCAGCCCTAATTGGGATGCCTTTTAGGATAAATGACTGAATGTAACGCACAAATGCTGCATGTTAAAGTGGGTTTTAACATGCGATACACACATAGATGTAACTCAGATACTTAAGGTCGATTAAATATACTGTATATTCTGAATTTATCACATGGTTAAAAGTCCTGTTTTTGTAAAAGTCAAGTTTGGCCCTACCCCTTTGCACCTTCTGAGCCTCCCTGTTGCCAGTGAGGTTGCCCATCACATTAAATGACCAATAGTGAAGCTCATGAGGTAGGAAAGGGTGGAGCCAAAATCAACTTCTACAGGAAAAGTTCACATTTGCATATAACATAAGCTGCCTATATTTCTGGTTATATTCTGTTATAATACTAACGTGTTTTTTACTCAAGGTAACATTAGTTTGACATTTTTGATTATATCCTTAGGTGTGAATGGTTGAGACAATGCCATCCTCAGACAATACCATCATCAGACAATGCCCAATGTCTATGTATGAAGAATGCGCATAGGCTTTTTTTAAAATGAAAACTGGAACACGTGAAATCAATTTTCATTCATTCATTAATTTTATCATTTGTCCAGTTTTGATAAATCATCTGTTTGCGTTGTTTTTATGTTGTGGTATATAATCTCACTGGCCATTTTTTTTCCCCAATTTCAGGGATTTTCTTCCTCGCGGATCTGGTATTGTTACGCGTAGACCTCTTGTCCTTCAGCTGGTCAATAGCCCTACAGGTGAGACAAGCAAGATGCCAACTGTGTACGGTATTTTCTGGACACCATAACATCGCATGTGATCTATGGTGGATACATTCTGGGCATTCCTGGTGTGACCCATGTCAAAATAAAAAATCGATAAATGGTCACTCGCACCCCAACTTAATGCCACAATCTCACATTTAGTTTACAAATTTGTATTTTGATTGTAGTCTATCACAGGAGTGAGCTTGGAGTGGTGGCTACTTTACAACACACACAAGGAACATGGGGAACAAAAATAGCCACCCTCCAGAAGGAAGGGCAGTATCAGCACCAATTCAGAGATGATCTGAGGAACTACAGCTAAGTGAAACACAAATAAGATACATTTTTGTTAGGACACAAATTTATTTTTAGTGTCACTTTAAGTCAACATAATTAACCAAGTATGGTCATGTGACATAAAGGTCACTGTGCATTGATGCCTAACTTCCAGGTTCAGATGAGCTCAGGTTTGGACCAAACCCAGCTCATTCCTACTCTTCAGCTTAAGACAAGGGAACCATTTTGATAGACCAGCATAGCTTCCAACTGCCTTATATTTGAGGGCCTGTACCTACTTTAGAACAAAAACACCCCCATAACCCTCCTCTTCTTTTCTTTACAAGTGGCCCTCTTTTAGGTCCAAGGTAGAGATCTGCATAAATACATGTTCCATTTAGCTTCTAAAGTTGTTTGTGTTGCATTAGGCTCTATGAGGGGAAATTACCAAAACTGGAGCAGACAAAATCCGGAGCAGCTGTGCATGGCAACCAATCAGCTTCTCTTTTTCATTTTTAAATCTTAACTGAACAAACTAAAGAGAGAAGCTGATTGGTTGCCTTGGGCAACTGCTCCAGATTCTGTCTTCTGCAGTTTTGATAAATTCCTCTATGTGTTTCCCATAAATTTATTGCATTACCTTTTTCTCATGCTAGTATAAAGATAAATAGTGGTAAAAAGGCACTAATGCTGAAAATGACTTTAGTAGTTCATGATACATACAATGATAGCTGTGATCTTCCGAGTCCTGCTCCAGCGGCTTCCCCTCTGCACAATGAACACATGGAGTCACTCGCTCGGCACTGCTGCTGTTTAAAGAGGCCTTGTATTTTTTACAAGCAATACAAGGTGTTCTCTTATTGGATGAGGTGGAGGGGCAGATGGCATCATGATCTCTACCTCAGCCAATCAGAAAATGCCCTGTATTCATTGAAAATAAAAATAATACAAGGCGTTCTGAATACCAGCGGGGCCAAGCGAGCGCCTCCCTGTGATCAGGAAGATCACGGCTATCATTGTATGTAGCATGGACTACTACAGTAATTTTCAGTATCCCCAGTGGCCCTCTGGATATCAGATATGGCTACTTACATTACACCCACACTGGACTATTGTAAGTTGGCAAAAAAAAAATGTCTGGAGTCCCACTTTAAAGCTTAATAGCATTAACCTTGTTTCTCTTTTTCTCCTGCTTACTATACATGGTAAGCTCTTCCTTTCCTGATTCAGCATAACTGCACAGAAGACAATAGACAGGATATACAGTATTATTTTCTATAAATACTGCTGTGATTGATGGCTTTTTAAGTATGTTTTAATTGATCCACCAAACTGTCTTAGTCTGCAGCTGATAGCAGCAGGAAATTTGGAAGATTTTCCTGTTGTTGCTGTTTCCTTGACAAGCCTCGTTTTTGCTTTCTACATGTTTATGGAAATTATGGAAATAATTGAATTCTATATCTTAGTATCTTAGTTGATAGACTAAGAGTAATTTTGATTTATGGAAGTTTTTGTACATGCAATAAATGGATAGGCAGATGATTGGCAATTGTCTCGCTGGGGAAGGTAGGACCATTAGAAAGTAAGAGTGCTTATAGACATAATCTGGCAATTGGCCATGCAAGCATGAGCCAATTACCTTCTGGCATCTTAGACAGCTGCCACTGCCATAAACATGACTATTTGACATGGTAGATCATTGCTTTTATGCTGTCAAAATTCCTTAAATGATGAACTGTTAAGCTGTTTGAATTGGAAATTATAAAAAAAGAAAATTCACCATCGTAGACTGATGGAACTGGGGTAGATGTAGGTAAAAAGGTATCTCATTTCTGCATTTTAGGACCACTGTATTGATGGAATGAGATCACTACAACAAGGAGCAAGTAGCCCAATATTCTAACACATGGGCCAACCACTTGCTAATTTCTTAGTCAGAATATATTAGGCTATCAAGAGATTTATGACATTATTGAAATTGCATACTTTTATTGTAGTGGTGAAAATGTTACCCTTAATACAGTTATCTTAGGATGTCAGTGCATCACATAATGAATATTAGCAAGGATGCACTGAAAACCAAAAATGTTACATGACAAGGATACTTCTCTCCCATATTTACAGAGATATCAACCTGGGAGTACAATTGATAGGTTGATAAGGGAGTGACACACGCACTGCGACAAAAACTTAGTGTGACTTAGTGTGACTAAGTCATCATTTAAGGGTACTTACCAATACACTCAGTAAAAAATATGTTGAGCAGACATGGGCCCCTTTCACATGTGTATTAAAACCAGGCATTAGTGAAGCGTTTTTAATGCCTCTCTACCGCCTATTAACACTCATGTGGGATAAAGCAATAGCAACCGCCCATTGCTGTTCGCACATGGGCATTAGTCTTGTGTTGTGTTGCTGTATGTAAAACAGCAACTCAAATGCTCAGTCAATGCTCCTATATCATATTTTGGGCATTTAAGAAGCATTGCACAGGTGTTTTAGGAGAGGCATATGAAATTTTGCAATCCCAGAAACCACTGGGGAATCATAGAGTAAGTGGACAGAGCAGGTGCAGATGCCACTTCCTGTCTGCACACAGCCAGTGTTTTGCCACCAAGTGGACAGCTTCTAGCCAGGTACTTGCAACCTGTGACAGCCTGACCTATGCCCCCATGTAGTGCCAGATGTTATCAGTGTCATCCAAAGCAGTGCCAGCCACACCAGTGGCAGCTTAGCAGTGCCAGCCATACCATTGCCAGGCATTGCAAGTACCATCCAGAACGTCTGAAATAAATGTTGCCCGGCTAATTCAAACAGATGAGCAATACCCAGAATTGTATGACCCAAGTCTGCCCAACTACTGCAACTCCTTCAAAAATATAGAAGTGTGGCCACTACTGGTCACTTCCCTTTACTACATTACTTTACCCTTTAACACACTCCCCTACTTGCAGGGCATTTTGCAAGCATTTTTTATGCCACATTAATGCCTTGTTAACACTATAGGCGCGTTAATCAGCGTTGCTCTTTCATTAAATTCTCAACGCATATGAGAAAGAACCCATAGGAAGTTAGCAAATGAAGACAGATGGCAAGAATTACTTTCAGGATGCAGGAGCAGTGGTATTGTGCAATGAGAATGCAGACATCATAGACTGAGAATTACACCC
The DNA here is from genome assembly GCF_000935625.1 of Nanorana parkeri. Taxonomy (NCBI): domain Eukaryota; kingdom Metazoa; phylum Chordata; class Amphibia; order Anura; family Dicroglossidae; genus Nanorana; species Nanorana parkeri. Next base: position 392,120 of record NW_017306985.1, on the reverse strand, counting down.
AGCAAACAGGACAAGAAACGTGACACTTTGCAGTATCCAGTATACACACAGAATAAGAACAGATCGTGAAAAATACACACAACATACAGACATTTACATGCAAATATCAAAATCATAACGTTATATCCTCTGTGTATAACAAAAGAAGTAGTACAATGTACTGCCCATATGTAAATGTTATAAATATTTTTAGAAACAATAACCAGCATAGCAAAATACACATTTATTTCATTTTACACATGTGAACATATCAGCACTGTCTTACAAAATATAGGACACCAGGCACCCAAACAGGAAAGAGGTCTGAGTTCAATCTCTGCTGAAAGAGAGGAATCCACAGGAGATCTGTACATTCGACAGGGTGAGAGGGGTAAAAGACAGGGTGGACTCCCTGTTGACATGACTTTATTTGTCAAGGTTCCCATTTTAGGGTTTTATCTGCATACAGGAAATGAAATAGTACCGTGTGTAAGTACACATCCTCACCATATAATGAGTAATACAAATACAGTGGAAACATGGGAAATGTAACTGTTTCTGAGGAAGTATGTGTCTCTTATAGGCATATTATCACAGCCTGGTATTGCTTATTGTACTGTAGCTAAATATTGTTTCACAAAAGGTTTATTGAGTGAGTGAGTAGACACATAATACAACACAGATTGCGGCAGTAAGTGAACACATTTAAAATTTGGTATTGACCGAGAACAGGGAGTAAGAAAGTAAGAAACATCAAATAAAGCAATCCTTGCCTGGCGATCCAGCCGTATATTAATAGACATAACAACAGTTCAAATGCAACAGGATGCAAGTAGGAGGCAAAAGAAGGCATATGTATACTTTGGTCTGTTTTTTTTTTAGCAAAGGAAATAAAGGAGGAGGCAGTAAATAAAAAAAAAAGGCGGAAACCAAGCAAAGTATAGAAAAGAAGGAAAGACAAGAAAGGGGACCAAGAAAAGGAAACAGGGAAAAGGAGAGGAGTCCCGAGGGGTTAAGGCATAAAGATTCAGTGGCATTCACAGTATACTAGATATTATGGGGTTTTGAGAGGCTACAGACTTAAATCTTTGGTAAAATTAACATTAATTTATTCCAGTTAAAAATCGTTATACAACATGATAAAATATCATTTTACCGACAAATTATCTTTAGGTTTTGCCTTCCGCTGCCACAGAAATATTAACACTTTTCTATTCGTATCATAACATTATACTTATAGTTCTTATTCTGCAGTCCATTCATATAGATATGGTTTGAAAGTTAAACTCTTCTATTGTTGCATAGATTTCATTTAGCTCTCACCTGCTGAGGTATCCTCGGGTGGGCAAGAATCTAACAATGGAAAGGGAGACCATCCAGTCTCACCCCACCCCCTAGGTTCTGCGGTGGGACCAAAAGGATACAATAGATGTTAACCCCTTCTTCAGCACTTTCCTCTTTATCAACGGTTATTCAAGCATTCATCTTGCACTACAGTCACTGCTGGCATTAATATTGTATTTTTCAATATTTCTGGTCTGTCAGGGAGATTTTTAGGGGATTATACTCACCATTTTCTGCAACCATATGTGTACATTCATTATGTGAAAAATTAGCAACTTATCCACCCTGCCTATCCCTCCGGCATATATCTCCTGCTAAACACCCATTACACCTTCCATTACTAACCCTCCTTTTAATGAGTGTGTTCCTCATTAATGCAGTTTAGTATTCAAAAAAACTCAAACCATTAAACCCCCTTTAAAATTCAAAATACTCAATCCTCCCATATGAAAAAAGTGTGCAAAACAATTTACTGCTGGAACTCCATATCCACCCACTATACCTGTGTATATACCTATTGTCTCAGATCATTCTCAGCCTCCATCCCCATATGCTTAAATCCTCCTCTCTATCCTACTCAATATCACCCCCAAAAACTTTCAATGATCTTGTACCTTCTGCATCTCTTACCCTTTTCTGTATATCCTCCGTTTGGGTCTGTGTAGCCGTTCTCCTGCAGCTACCTCTTATGGGGCATCACTCCCTATTTGTATCCTCACCGCCGGTCGTCACCAGCGGCGCGGGCACTCTAAGCTGCCCATGTGCATTTCCTTTATGGGTTTCACTCTGATTGTTTACTTGCAGCCTAACAACTCCCGATGTCTCCCGTCCGAGTTGATTGTCAGGACTGCAACCTTCCTCCTCTCACATTAATCGATTCTCCACATATTAAATAAACCATAAACCCATCTGTTAGTTTTACAAATCTAGATTAAAAAAACTATTTTTTGAAAAAAATTAAAACTAAATCTTTATTTATGTATCAAACATTTTTTTCCTGTGTATGTATTGGGTTCGTTTCAATTATCCCTCCCCATTTGCTATACATGCCTGGCCGTGCCCATATGGTCCCATCGCAGTGATCTTATATCCCACTTCCCTTTTCCCAGATTAGTGTTTAGCAACCTGAAATCTACAACATTTCTCCTTACATTTTAAACGAACATTTATTTATAAGTAAAAAACATATTTTCAAAAGTATGTATATACACACCATAATCCTAAGTCAAGTCTTAAAAACCCCTCTCTGAGTATGGGCACCTTCGTTCCGAAAATCAGAAATGAATGTAGCCCAGGGATGGCTTAAAGCTCAAAGTCCCATTAGGTCCTAGGGGGTATGTTGGATCTTAGTTTGTAGATCCAACGTGCCTCCACCTGTAATAATGTCCTGTACACATCTCCTCCTCTCTCATGGTCAAAGATTTAACGGCTCAACAGGAAAGGATGAAAGCCCGAAGGTTGGGAGTAAGAGATCCATGGTTGCCAAAGCGAGAGAAATTTAGGGTGAGTATCATCTAACATCACAGTCAGTATCTCATTAATCATAATACCGTTCAGTCCATTCCTGACCGCCTCAAAGCGAAGGTTTGGAGTTAGCGAGGCTTTAGCAATGGCCAATCTAATGGCAATAAATATGTGTTGGAATAAGAACTGTTCGGTTCGAAGAAGGGTAGCACAGGCTTATTGAGTAGTGCTTTCAGGGGGTTTCTACGCAGATTTGTATGTAGCAAATTAGTACTTAAATATTGTAATTGAGAGTCATTGATATCTTTTACATTCCAACAGACAATATGTATAGTTGTCGGCATTTTTAAATGGTGCGAAGTTTACATGCATGCCCATAGTAGGTTGAGCATTCCATATATAATATATACAGTCATGGCCAAAAATATTGGCACCCCTGCATTTCTGTCAGATAATGCACCACTTTGTTCAGAAAATTGTTGCAATTACAAATGTTTAGGCATTCTCATGTTTATTCTTTTTGTTTGTATTGTTATGACACAAAAAAGTCGGAGAAAAACAAATCCATATCTGACACATTCCACGCAAAACTCCAAAAATGGACTGGACAAGATTATTGGCACCTTCTCCAAATTGGAAGAAATAATTGCATTCCAAGTTTGTGATGCTCCTGTAATTTGTAATTAAACTCACCTGTATCCAATAACAGTTGCTGACAATATAGAGATCACATCGGCAACCAGTTAAAATGGTGAAAAATTTACGCAACCTTTCTGTTGTGTGTCTCTGTGTGCCACTCGGAGCATGGAGAAGAGAAAGATCAGCAAAGAATTGTCTGAGGATTTGAGAACAGAAATTGTGGAAAAGCATGGACAATCTCAAGGTTACAAGTCCATCTTCAGAGATCTCAATGTTCCTTTGTCCACTGTGCGCGACATTGTCAAGACATTTACAGCCCATGGCACTGTACCTAATCTCCCTGGACGTGGACGAAAGAACAATTGATCAAAGATTGCAACAGTGGATTGGTGGAATGGTGGATAAAGACCCTCGATCAACTTCCAGACAAATTCAAGCTGACCTTCAGGCACATGGTACAACTGTGTCAGCTCGCACTATATGTCGCCATCTGAATGAAAAGGGACACTATGTTATGAGACCCAGGAGGATCCCACTGCTGACACAGAAACATAAAAAAGCCAGATTGGAGTTTGCCAAAACTTTCCTGAGGAAGCCAAAATCCTTTTGGGAGAATGTGCTGTGGACAGACGAAACAAAATGACAGCTTTTTAGTAAAGCCCATCATTCTACTGTTTTCAGAAAAAGAAATGAGGCCTTTAAAGAAAAACATACAGTCCCTACAGTCAAACATGGTGGAGGTTCACTGATGTTTTGGGGTTGCTTTGCTGCTTCAGACACTGGATGTCTTCACTGAGTGCATGGCATTATGAAAGCTGAAGACTACCAAAGAATTCTGGGGTGCAATGTAGGGCACAGTGTCAGAAAGTTGGGTCTCCGTCAGAGGTCATGGGTCTTACAGCAGGACAATGACCCAAAGCACACGTCAAAAAGCAGCCAGAAATGGTTTCGGACAAAGCGCTGGAACGTACTGGAGTGGCCAGCAATCAGTCCAGATCTGAATCCTATAGAGCAGTGGTAGTTGGAACGCAACCCGGCGGCTCACTTTGTTTTGGGGCAGGAGGGGGCGTGGTGGTCCATTGAACTCAATGGTACTGAAGCCTCGCCCCCCCCGTCTGCAGTGCGATCACGGCACCGGAATGCGTAACACATTAGTGCCTGCGTTTTCCGGTCCAGTGCGATCTGCAAAAATGCTGCATGCACTGTTTTGTGCAGATTGTACTGGACCAAAAATAGTCATGGCCAAAAATATTAGCACCCCTGTAGAAGGGAAACAACCATGGATTACAGTAAGGCACACATTACAGTATTGGTTTATGTTTAAAAAATCTGAGGGTTTAATGTCACTTTAAGTTATTTTTTCCAAGGGCTGTGCTACTAAATATTAATTGAAAGTGCCAATAATTTTGTCCAGTCAAGTTTTGCATGGAATGTGTCAGATTTGTTTTTCTTGCCTCAACTTTTTTTGTGTCATACCAATACAAACAAAAGAAATAAACATGAGAATGCCTAAAAAGTTGTAATTGCAACAATTTTCTTTGTAAAGTGGTACATTATCTGACAGAAATGCAGGGGTGCCAATATTTTTGGCCATGACTGTGTGTGTATATAATATATAATGTGTGTATTCAGTATCATAACCCTGAAATACAATGTATTGTAACATTAGAAGGTCTGTAAAGTGATGGTGACAGAATGAGGAACTAAAACCTAAAGTAAAAATATGACAAAGGAATAAAGACACTAGGAGAAATAGAGCCAACATGCAATTGTACTGTAAAGCCACAATAAATAGGGCTCATAACTATTGCAAAGAAAACATAACAAAGCCCAAGAAAGGCAGTCCGCACTGGAAAACCACTGGGGATCAACAAAGCCAGAGATTTCATGGTGAGAGATGGCGCATTGTTTTCAAGCATTGAGTTTTCCTTCTTGAAAGTGAAGCTTGGCTGTCTCATCTCGCTGTAAACATTAAAATGGATATTCCTGTAATAGAGTGACAACACTGTTTATTTTGCTGCAAAATCACACAGCAACATTGTCCCTCTGTGGAGAGGGTAATCCTAGACATACTTGTATTTTGTAATGGACTTTAAAGGTGAACGAATGCCTTTAACCCCTTCATGACTGAGCTAGTTTTTAGTTTCTGTTCCTAAATGACTGACACACTTTTTACATTTTTGCTGTGTGATTCTTCCACAGCAGCAAGTTTTGTAAAAAAAATAAGTGTAAAAAAAAAAGATTTTTTTTTTTTGTCAGTTTATATCAAGCAATCACTATGACTGCTTAATAAATTAACTTTTTACAATTTTTAGTTATTATCAGGCTGCTCCAAGCTTAGGAACAGCTAATAATAACTTTAGAGACTGATCCTGACAGCATGTCAGAATCAGATCTCACTAAAGGTCTTTGATCGTTCCTAGACGATCAAAACTGATACATTTCACTCAAGAGATACATTTTGTATCTAGTGCTGGAAATGTATCATTTAACATCGGGCCAGGCTCTCCAGCTGTCAAAACGAATAGCAGAGAGGTGAGTCACTGCTACCTCTGTGCTATCTTCAGCTGTCAGATACGGGATCGCTATTTAGCGAACCCGTATCTGAATGTAAAGGCTTCATTCTTTCATTAATGAAAGAAAGAAGCTTTTAAAAAAGCTTAACTATTTCATTAATGAATGTCTCAATAGTGAGGCATTAATTAATGACTGGAACTGCTGAGAATCAGCAGTTACCAGCATTACAGAGGCTAATATAACTCGGCACGTACAGTGTACGTGGCCAGTCATATAGCCACTTTGTGACGGGACGTACACTGTACGTCTCCCGTCACGAAGGGGTTAATACTCTCCTCCAGTGATGCAATTTCCTGGCACAAGGGCCGGCGTTAAAGTAAGGCAGCACAAGTAGCCGCCTAAGGGCGCCGGGGCGGAGAAATTGTAGCACTGGCCATGCAGACAAACCACAGATAGATGCATCGGTATAGACGGGGATTCAGGCGCTTAATTTTTAGCCCTGTCCCCTTTTTTCTGCGGTGCATGCTGACTTCGGAAGCCATCAGCCAGCACTGTGTCCGTAGCTGTCACCACTGCCATGTGCCCTCTGTGGAGCACCTCATAGTAACTCCTGCCGCCTGCTCTGTGGACTGTAGAAGGAGCATCAGTTGTTCCCGCACTTCCTCCTCGTCTCGAGCTGCAGCAGAGAAGAGGGACCGATCTCTACTCACACCAGCAGCATCCACCTACAAGTGGGCGACTTCCAACTTTCCTCCATCCTTCTCTCTCACTATCTTTCTGCAATAGCCTTGTATCCCTTCTTTCTCCTAGATATGATTTTGTCCAGGAATGTTCCCAATGTTACTCTGGATGTAGCTGGGATAAAGCACCCCTTCACACTTGTGGGGCTCCATTTCAGCTTTGCAATGCAATATGCTCACATGTATTTGGGAAAAAAAAACCTTTATTCTTCTCATTGTAATCTTGTTTCTGATTCGGATTAAATAACAGTTTTTTGGAATGTGCATCACCACCATGTATGTGAAATAATCACTCTTCTATTAATGCTACTTTAGATATATATTATATTGGAAAGCGCTAAAGCAAACTGTAGGCACTATAAGACTAGGTTCACACCTTGGCGACACCTTACCGTGCGGCAATCGTGCGTCAGGAGTCGCCAAGGTGTCAACCGATCGCGCTTTGGGTGCCATTATTTTCTAATGGCACACCAGTCGTGTTGCTTCCGAACACGATAAAACAGCCGCGTATCACAAAAAAAGGTACTTGTACCTTTTTTCTGCGATTGCCGCGTGGATGTCACCCCCTTGAAATCAATGGGGCAGCGAATTCGCTGCCTGCATTGTACAGGACCGCACGATCCCGGGACGTGCATCCCGGGTGTCGTGCGGTGTAGTGCAGGAGTGAACCTAGCCTAAATCTTGAATAATAATAATTTTACCCAGCTGAATCTAATGTACATACATTTCCATTACTTTTTTCCTTTCACGCAATGTCCAGCTGAATTTTGTAGTTCTTGCTGGATTCAGTCACTTCAGATCTCTATATTGCAATTTTCCTGAGGTTAGAGTACCTGACTATTTCATGATTCTGCTCTCGCTGTGCTGTAGAATTAATGGGGGGAATTTATCAAAACTGGAGCAGACAAAATCTGGAGCAGTTGCCCATTGCAACCAATCAGCTTCCTTCTTCAGTTTGTTCAGTTAAGGTTTGAAAATGAAAGAGAGAATCTGATTGGCTGCCATGCACAGCTGCTCCAGATTTTGTCTGCTCCAGTTTTGATAATTTCCCTCAATGTCTTTTATTTATTTATAGGTGTATTTGTTGTTAGTGGGATTAAGAGTGCAGAGTCTGACCAGGACTGACCAGGGCTGTGTGGGGCCTCAGGGGGGCTGTATGGGGTCTCAGGAGGCTATGCAGAGTCACACTAGAGGTGCATGGGGCCTCAACAGGACTGTGTAGAGTCTCACCAGGGCTGTGCGGGGTCTCCAGTGGGATGGACACACACACAGGTACCTGCAACTCGTGAACAGGAGGAAGTGCGGGGACAACTGACGCTCCTACACTTAACTCCCATGCATGCATGGGAGTTTATTTAGCTCGCGGCATACTGCGGCGTCTCAGTATACAGCGAGCTACAGCTCGCGTTATACTGAGCTAAGGTGAACTATGGGGAAAAGCCTTAACCCCATAGTTCTCCTTTAATGTGAAGGGTGCAATGCTTACCCCGCAAAATATTAAAATTTATGCCTACATATTGCATTAACTTCTTGAATACTAGTACTCCCTTAGTAAATAGGGCAGGGGTGCCCACAATTTTTGTTTTAAGATCTACTTTGAGGAGCTACATGAGATCTACCAACAAAAAAAAAACTCCCTTGCTCTCTCTCTCCTTGCTCTCTTTCCTGGCTGTCTCTCCTTGCTCTCTTTTCTGGCTGTCTCTCCTTGCTCATCCTCCTGGCTGTCTCGCTCTCTCTCTCTCCTGGCTGTCTTTCCTCGCTCTCTCTCTCTCCTGGCTGTCATTACTCGTTTTCTCTCCTGGCTGTCTCTCTTCGCTCTCTTGGCTGTCTCTCCTTGCTCTCTCCCCTGGCTGTCTCTCCTCGCGCTCTCTTTCCTGGCTGTCTCTCCCAGCGCTGTCTCCAGGCTCACCTTGCTGTATTTTGCAAGCAGTGCAGTGCAACAGGCTGTGTATACTAATATTCTTTGATGTAATACATAGCACTTCAACCACTAGTATCCAACAGAAAGGTGTCAGGGAGCTTGGCTCAGCAGAGTCAAGGCTAATGGGTAATCATGTGTGCACAGCTAAATAAATATACCAAAAGGGGCCACCATTCACACTTTTCGTGATCTACCAGCATCAGCTTTGAGAGCTACTGGCAGATCAAGTTCTACCTAATGGGCACCTCTGAAATAGGGGATGCATCTTCTTTTACAATGCAAGGCATTTCATAAATAACTTCTCTGTGTAGTGTTCTACTGAATGTTATCATTATGGTGACGTATATGTGAGGCTTTCATTTGATGTCATCTTAATATTTTGTAGAACATGGGGAGTTTCTGCACTGCAAGGGAAAGAAGTTTACAGATTTTGAAGAGATCAGACTGGAAATCGAGGCTGAAACTGATCGGATCACTGGAACAAACAAGGGCATTTCTCCTGTGCCAATAAACCTTCGTGTCTATTCTCCAAATGGTAGGTCAACCAGCCTGTGGGATCTGGCATATTTTATTAAAACAGGTGAATCAGTAACTGTAATTCTGTCCTGTTACCCTTGACTATCTGGTTAGCTTCTTTACATTATACTGATGCGTTCCTAGGTTTCATTCTCACCCTTTGTTTGTGTGGGATTCCACCCAGCATGTGCCTACAATACTCATCTCACCAGAGATGTTTGTGGTAAACTCACCATGGTCCAGTGCCATTCTTTCTTGGGTTGAATAATGCCCAGGGTAATTCAACCCACCGTGTCTGAACTCAGGACGACATGGGTACACACCTTTGGGGTGCTTCTTTACATTGTGCCTGGCTCACAATAAAGTGCTGCAAAGAACGATCTGCCTCAGCGAGGCGTAAGAGCGTATCATATCGTCATATTGTCACGATATGACATCTGATAAAGTATTTTCTTATTTTTTAATTTGTTTCTTTTTTTACTTTTTAATTACCTTTTTTTAAATTATTTCATTTTTTTAATTTATTTAATTTTTTTATAAATTTCATTTTTTTTCCACCTAACTTTAGTGCTACTACTCGGCGGCGGAGGACGGAACCAAAGGAGAGAGGTAAGTGCAGGGGGGAGAAGGCTGCACACTGTTTATATGTGAAATCGGCGACATCGCCAATATCACATGTAAACGAAAAATCGTCTGCCTCACTCCACATTTAGTCCTGCTTGTGCAAAGCAGGACTGAATGTAGAGAGGGCAACTTCCCCACAAGGACAACGCTGCCGCCCCTCTGCGCCCTGCCGCCCCGAGGCCGGGCCTCGGTGGCCTTGTGGGGAATCCGGGCCTGGGTCTGGGGCTGTTTTGCTGCTTCAGGACATGGAAGACTTGCTGTGATAAATGGAACCATGAATTCTGCTGTCTACCAAAAAATCCTGAAGGATAATGTGCGGCCATCTGTTTGTGACCTCAAGCTGAAGTGAACGTGGGTTCTGCAGCAGGGCAATAATCCAAAACACACCAGCATGTCCACCTCTGAATGGCTGAAGAAAAACAAAATGAAGACTTTGGAGTGGCCCTGTCAAAGTTCTGACCTGAATCCTATTGAGATGCTGTGGCATGACCTTAAAAAGGCGGTTCATGCTCGAAAACCTTCCAATGTGGCTGAATTACAACAATTCTGCAAAGATGAGTGGACCAAAATTTCTGTACAGCGCTGTAACAGACTCATTGCAAGTTATCGCAAACGCTTGATTGCAGTTCTTGCTGCTAAGGGTGGACCAACCAGTTATTAGGTTTAGGGGGCAAACACTTTTTCACACAGCTGTGTGTATATGCAAAACAATGAGAGATCAGGAAGGTGGCCAACACCCTTTCACACAACTGTGTGTATATGTACAGGTGAAACTCGAATAATTAGAATATCGTGCAAAAGTAATTGCAGTAAGTGCTGCAAAAGGGGCCCAAACCAAGTACTGAGTTGCCCTATTACTGCCTGATAAAGAAAGAAGCATCGGTTTTCAAGCATGTTGGGGGTACAAACCGCAAAATGACTAGCACCAGCATGTTTAAATGAAAGCCTATTTCATAATTTGTATAATAATTTTAGCTCATTTATGCTTTGTTTTCAGTGCTTAACCTGACTCTGGTTGATCTTCCGGGTATGACCAAAGTTCCAGTTGGTGACCAGCCTGTGGACATTGAGTTTCAGATCCGTGACATGTTGATGCAATTTGTCACTAAGGAGAATTGCCTCATTCTAGCTGTGTCTCCAGCTAATTCAGATCTGGCAAACTCTGATGCCTTGAAAATTGCCAAAGAAGTGGATCCTCACGGTATGCTTAGAAACCAGCCCAGAAATGACTTCATGTTTGCCTGTTTTCATTTGAAACGTGTACTGGCTTTGCATATATTTATGATGCATGTCTTATTTTACACATGGTTTATTTAGTGATTAATTGGTTGGAATTGTTTCAGATCTGAAGTATACTGTATTTATTAACATTGGCTTAGGATAGTGCAAGTTGTTTGTAATGCATTGTAGATATGTATTTACTCTTATTAACATTCCAATCCTTCAGAATTCAGTCCTATTGAGGTGTATGTTACACCCCTTTCCAATCACTAATACTCTCCTCTAAAAGGAATCCAAAATGTTTTATTGGTTTAATTTTAAAATGTTTTTTTAATATGGATTTATACATTGGTTCGTTATATTATTTTCTATTAATTGTATAGAATGTTTATTTTACAAGCATAAAACTTGCAGGAATTTTATCTTAAAAGTTTCCTCACTCACTTGTGCTAGTAAACATTTAATGTGGGCGCCGTCAGGGTACTGTCTTTGCAGAGCTTGCTGGACTTTCTATTAAGAAGTCCTAGCAGTGGTAGTGGCTGCTTACTTTTAAATTAAACTTCATACAGAGCCATATGAATTGGAGGGGAATTGGTAGAGTGTTCCTTCTCTTACCTATTATTCTAAAAAGCATATCAAATTGTAGATTGTTTACAGCCAAGTGGTAATCGACATTTGACTCATTTGCAATGCACGCAGGTTACAAGGTTACATGTGGTAAATATGAAATAGAAAAAAAGGTTAAAATATTCCTAAAATGTTTATTTTTTTAACTTAAATAAAAAATATGTACAAAACGATAAACATTCTTTCATAAGGCAATGAGTGTGTTTTCATGGAAAGCCCTGGGAAGACCTCTAGCCTTTCAGACAGCAGAAAGCAGCAAGAATCCACGTACTGCCTCTGTCTGCTTCCTGCCTCCTGAGCAAGACTAACTGAGCAAAGTTGGTGGTAGCCAAGGTGAACATAAGTAAAGTTCTAGGAGGTCTTACTTCACGTGCAATATGAGCACAGAACGGTTATATAGCAGCGCATTAGAACATTGATTAGCATGGTTACCTTGTGGCATCGTGATCCTACTTTGTGATTGAGCAGTCTCCATGTAGACTTTGTATGGGTTTTGTGTGGGTGATATAATTTCCTTACACAACTGAAAACATCCTACTAGGTTATATTGCTTCTGCCTAAAATAGTTTGTAACACTAAGGTAGGGACAACAAACCATAAGATACCATAGGACAGGTAACATTCCTTTGAGTTGTCCCTCATTTTATTAGACAACAAAATATAAATTGTAACAAAGTAAAAGATGTTGATTGAGGCAATCAAGTCAACCGATCTTGGGGGATCATGAAAGAATGTTTTTTTCTCCCATAAGACAGAATTGGTAACAGTTGCACAGTTGCCTTACTTTCAACCAGAGTTGCAGGTTTCGAGAGGTCGAACATGTTAGACATTTGTTTTTTTTAAAACTTGTCTTGTTTAGGCAATTAACTATGGTAACCCTTAGTTTTTTCTCAGCAGATGGAGTGTAGCAAAGTTGGAGTCGTTTTTGGAAAGATTGATGGAGAGACCGAAGGGTCTGATGCATGAGATGCATTGTGTTATATGTGTAGCTTTGTGAAATATATTCTTAATAAATAAAGGTATAACAAGATAACTCCTTTATTGTATCTTTTATGCAGGACTACGCACAATTGGTGTCATAACCAAACTTGACCTGATGGATGAAGGGACAGATGCCAGAGATGTCTTGGAAAATAAGCTTTTACCCTTGCGGAGAGGTGAGGACAAATTTTCCATCACGCAAGTGTATTACTTCTACACCCAAAGCAATTCCTCTATAATTATTATATGCAAAATTATATGTGTTCAATTAGAGGGTAAATATTTCTAAAACTCTTAACGCTAAACTATAGAAAGATGTAAACAATCACCATTTATTATTAAGTAAAATATTGAACTACAGTTTAATTACCAAAATCTGCCTTTATGTAAGCTTACTGTTATCTCCCTCACAACAGGACTGAGCCTGTATTTTTGTATTTTACAAGGCCGTTAGTCAAAAACTGTGAGTTTGCTGATAGAGGCAATAAGTAGATTAATGCTCTCATAACTGTGGGGATGCTCCTCCACATCCAGTTAACGACCTGGGGTTGGGTATGTGACCAAGTTGTATTGCTTGACTGCAGTGGGAAAGTGACGTCACAGACCTAGCTATGCGGTATGTCAAGGGTGCATAGAACTCAGGACTGACTGAAAAGATTTACAAATCTTTGAGCAGTAAAGAGAAGTTAACATTTATTTATTGATTTGTTATTGATTTTAACTGTATTTTTTTGAGGTTTTATAATATGAAACAATCTAGAGGATAAAACCTTCATACAGTATATCTTCACACAAAGCCCAGAAGTCAACAAGTTGCCAATCCTAGAATATATTAAAAGTTACAATTAAAACAAACATGTTGTTCCCTGATCTACTATTACGTGATGGAGTAAATAATACAGAAAGGCTGGAAGGAGCCAGCTCTGTGACCCAAAAGGAGGTGTATCCCATAGGAAATGGACTGCTCTAGTTCTTGCTGTTGAGTCCTCCAACCGGCATACCTTTTAGTATAATTCAGTAAATCCTCTAGTAAAGGAGCCCACTTCCACCTTCCAAAATATGAATGACCAGCATCCTCCTTGAAAGGTCAAGGCCAGAGATGGGTGGGCCCAAGAGAAAATTATGGGCCACAGCCTTAGGTATAGAAAAAGAATACCTCAGAGTTTGCTCACAGATGGAGGCCACCCTTTTCCGGAAAGGGATCATTTTAGAGCACAGACAAATTATATGAAATAATATGGTTGCCGCATGGTGTCGTCTCCAGCAGTAATAGGTTAATGGCATCTGATACAATGCAGTCACTGTTTGGCCAAGATTTTCCACCCAACTCAGACACTTTTCATTGGCCGGGTATTTAGAGGGCTACCTATGGTTCAAATCTACCTTTTAAAACTCTGAGACCCCAAGGAAGTGACCTCCCTTACTGGACCCCCTCAGTGCCTTTTTTTTTTGTTTGTTTAATATATATTTATTAATTTTCCAAACAATAATCACCATTTATAACATATAACACCACAAATACATATTCAAACAAAAAAATAATATGCTATTTCCACATAGCCCTTATTTTATACATAATATCTATAACTTAGTTTATAATAAGGGCTATTCTACCCAGTTATACTAGTTATAAATATTGTAAATTACAAATAATAATAATTAAAATAACAATTTATAATCATTCTCGTAATTTGTGATGATATTTACATCTTATAACTATAATAGTGAATAAAACGGCTTTAAATTACTAATCAGTGCATACAAAGAGTTGACTAATGTGAAATGTGCTGTTTTATAGTCATTAACGTATTACTTGTAAATGAAATAAATAAATAAATATTATAAATGAATAAATATAAAAAGGGGAAAACTCCCAAGTGTAGAAGTTCATTCTGGAAAATAGTATATATAACCTTTAATCGCCTTTTTAATAATTGAGCAGTGCATTATACTGTAATTATTGGTGTCAACTGACCTTTTACATGTTTGGACAAAGCAGCACAGGCAATTCTGTTACTCAGCATAAAACCAAATTTCATATGTCATGGAGGTGGTAGTAGGGATGGAGCTTTGGTCTTTATGGTAAAGTATTTCTTTTATCTTCTCCAACAATTGGAAAAGGTTATTTATTATGGCTAGACTTGCCATCATCTCTGACCTAATCTTCTACAGGTTATATTGGAGTTGTAAACAGAAGCCAGAAGGACATCGATGGTAAGAAAGATATCCAAGCAGCATTGGCAGCTGAGAGGAAGTTTTTCTTGTCGCACCCTTCTTATCGACAATTCGCTGACCGCATGGGGACTCCATATTTACAAAAATCTCTCAATCAGGTACCAAATACAAAAGCCTGAATTAAGACTTACAGGTCTATTCACAAAAGAGTAAAATCTCACCTTTTGGCAGTTGTCTCGTCCACGACGTTTCTGCTCTACTATGGTTTAAATAGTCAAAGCATGCAGAGGCCGCAGGGCAAACAAAGTCAGAGCACATAAATACTTTACAATAACGTTTGTTAGTGTTGTGGTAAGTGTTGTTTGAATAGCATGGTTCCAGCCTGGCAGACTTACTCTCTCTGCTCTTATTACAACACTGATATTCTCCTTGCATTTAATGCATTGAGATTCCCATCTAAGATATTTGTATGTCTTCATGCTGGTGTAGAATATGGCGGCTTGGTTGGCACACAATGTGCTGATCAACATACAGGAAGTGAAGATAAGATGTCTTTTACAAACATGACAGATGTCTGCACAAACACATAATTATTTACCACGTCAATTCTGGATTGTCCAACCAACAGTTAAATGCTGTTTGAAAGGTCACTTGATTGCTGTATGTTAGGGATGCACCGATACCAATACCAGTATTGGTATCGGTGCCTATACCGAGTATTTGGGCAAGCACTCATACTCGCCCAAATGCTCTGATACTTACCTCTGATACCGGAACTTCCGGTCAGAGGTAGATCTCCCTCTGACCAACAGTGCCGAGAAAGCATGGAGTCGGCTTCCTTTCCAATGAGGAAGCCGGGTGGTGGGTTATGACCCGCCTCCCGGCTTCCTGATTGGCTAGGAAGCCAACTTCACGTGTTGCTAGGCAGCCTGGCTTCCTAAACAATACGGAAGCCGGACGGCACCACATGACTCTCTGCCCGGCTTCCTGATTGGTCAGGAAGCCAGGCAGCCTAGAAACAAGTAAAGGCGGCTTCCTAGCCAATCAGGAAACCGGGTGGTGGGTTATGACCCGCCTCCAGGCTTCCTGATTGGCTTGGAAGCTGGTTTCACTTGTTGCTAGGCAGCCTGGCTTCCTGGCCAATCAGGAAGCCAGACGGCACCTCATAACTCTCTGCCCAGCTTCCTGATTGGTCAGGAAGCCAGGCAGCCTCTGAAGTCGGTGTTCTTTCGCTAGAATATTGGTTCTCGTACTCAATACCGAAAAACCCTACTGTATGTATATAATGAGGAATGTTATTAGATATTTGCTATCTTGGTACCTTACAACAAAACATTATGCATAGCGTAAGGCCCCTTTCACATGGGGCAGTTTTTCAGGCGGTCCCGATCGGATGTCCAGTGCTAGTCTATGGGCAGCCGTGTGTAAACAGGCTGCTGTCCATTTACACCTGGTTGCCCCAACTCTGGCCGGGTCTGGCAAAACAAACTTAACAGTGTTCCGTTTCACTGGACCTGATTGTGGCGAATCGGGGGTAATCTGATGTAAACTGACCTGTGTCTGTTAAAAGAACACTCCGATACCTCCACTGCATTATTCCTCAGCATATGTGGCCATAAGAAGAGTCTTTAACAGCTTGATATGTATTCCTAAAGGTGGAGTTTATCTCAGATCGCACAATACATTAACAAAGCATAAACAAGTTTATAGACAGGTTAGAGATGCATACATACGTCACAGCCCAGACAGATGGCCATGTTAAAGCATTTGTCAAGGCAAAAAAA
>NW_017306985.1:348725-375012 GCF_000935625.1 Nanorana parkeri | reverse complement strand
TATATATATATATATATAAACTATACAGTACTGCTCTGCAATACTTGCACATTTCCTGTGTTTTATCTCTTTAAACACTATGCACGAACAGAACAATACCTATTGATCTGCTAGAAATGCACTCTGTGGCTGACAACACACATCATTTTGTGCATTGAGTGGTATCAGCCCTGCCCAGTGTTTTTATCTGAGCATGAGGAAAGACATTTCATGTTTTTGAAGCCCATTCACCACCATAAAATAGAACTGTGTGATGGGTAAAGCCATTGTGTCATACTGTTACCTCTGTTTAGTAAGCCTTACTATAAACACTGTTTACACTGAAATATTATGAAGTACAATGTGAATCCAATCACTAATGACATTTACACTAATACAACACACTATTCTAAATGAGTCATTCAAGGAAAGGGTACTTTTTCCTAGTCTGTCTTAGGAAAATTGGAAATTAATTGTTGACCATATTGTACCTGGTCTGATCCACCTTCTGCCATTCATGAATTACTCTCTCCATTCATTTATTCCTTCTGCAGCAACTGACCAATCATATTCGAGACACACTTCCAGGCCTGCGGAACAAGCTGCAAAGCCAGCTCTTGTCCATTGAGAAGGAAGTGGATGAGTACAAGAATTTCCGTCCAGATGATCCAGCTCGTAAGACCAAGGCTCTGCTCCAGTAAGTAGCGCTCAGTGTGATATACAGTAGGCTGTATGATTTCTGGAATAGCATGGCGTTTAGTGATATCTGATTTATTTTCTATTAAAGTAAAGGCAAATTTTACACATAATGGATCTCCATTTAATCTAGAGAGTTTGTACCCACTAACTCTCCATGCCACAATGAAGATTCTGAGAACTGGCTGTAAAGCAGGCCGCACAGCGAGGGTCATGATTAGGAGCCCATTCACACCATGTCTGAATCATCTCCAGACCATATCAGATTGTTTCCGGACACAAAATGCATCCTAATGTATCCCTATGCTGTTTCTGGCCTCTGTTCACATCAGTGCAGTCCGTTCCAGACCAGAAAAATACTGCATGTCTCATTTTGTCTGGTCTGGAATGCACTGGAACGAATAGAAACACATCAACAATGTATTCAAACGCACTGGAACGCACCTGTAAGACCATTTTAAAGCCTGTCCAGAGTGGGGTTGGGTATATGACTTGGAGGGGGACTGCAGAATGCTATCACACCCCATTATGTATAATTGAAGTAAAAGTCCAGTTACACTTTAACTAAAGCATATAAATATCACCTTTAGCCTCTCCATCAAAAAGGCTAAAATTTCCCTTAGGCGTCAAAGAGACGGTTTTAGCTGTATTGGACATCAGTCTCATCTCTGTGAGTCTAGTGCTAGGCACATGTATTGAATGCATGTCTTTTCCTGCAGGAAACAGAACAAACTCAGTTAGTAATAGAGATGTTTCCAACATACTAGAAAATCTCTGCCGGCAGCCCTGAGCTGTGTCCGGTACATGGTTTGATTACTTATATAAGCAACGTATTACTAATGGAGCTCAGAAGGCAGACACTTAAACTTTTGGGCTGGGAGGCTGGAAAAGGTATCTTTCAACAAAGAGCTTCTAACACAGAGAGCAATGCCTGACCCTAGGGGCCCCCCCTTACACTAAGCCTTTTATTACCCTAACATTAACTCTCCCTGTAACCCCAACTCTAACACTGACCCTAATTGCACTCCTAACATCAACCTGCTTTGTAACGCCTTACAGTGCCTCTCCCTGTAACCCTAACATTAACCTTCTCGCGGGCTGAACGGAAAAACAAAAATAGAATAGATTCCTCCATCAGTGCTTACAAGTGTTGTTGGATGAATCCCCTGCTGTCTCCTTTATATTCTGATGGCGGCTGGCGGCCGCTGCCGGAATACCCAAACAGAGCTAGCAGCTGATTGGTTGCTAGATACGTTCGACCAAGAATTTTCCGATCTGCTCCTTCGATTAGCTGAGTGAACATTGCCAGGCAGAAGGGTGGTGACAGTGGCAGCCACGCTTTGAATTTGGAAGCATGTATAGCCTACTTTAATCTCCTTGCAACCCTTACAGTAACTCTCCCTATAACACCAACCCTAACCCTCCTGTAACTCCCACACCAACTCTCCATGTAACTCAAACCCTTAACATCCCCCCTTATTTGCGTGCACATCTCTCCTGCCCCAGGATCCTCTGTGTTGAAGCTAAACCCTTAGTAGTTTTCTGCAAACAGCCTGTGGTGGGTGGATCTTCTAGGCCTTTCGCACAGCTTTGCTCCCTGCATAGGCTAGTTGCAGCACTGCGATGTCCCTGCTACATTTAAAAGTTAACAACTGGGTTTGCAAAGGTATTTGCGGCACACAAATTGAATTGATATAATTTGTGATTATTGAGGAGTATATTGAAATTAAAGATTTGGTGCCTGAAGTTCAGCTTTAATATATGAGACTAATATCCTCTCCTCCACAGAATGGTGCAGCAGTTTGCTTTTGACTTTGAAAAACGTATTGAAGGTTCTGGGGATCAGATTGACACTTACGAGCTGTCTGGTGGTGCACGGATTAATCGAATCTTCCATGAACGCTTCCCTTTTGAGCTGGTGAAGGTAAAATAAACTGCTCCATTCACTCTTCAGATATACAAGACTGAACCTCTACAGGTCCTGTTTAGTGATTCAGTGCAATGGACAGTTGTGTTCAGAAACTACAAACAACATTTGAGGTTTTAGCTTGGAAAGAAGATCAAAGCTGGCCCGTATTTGCTGTGTTGCAGCACAGCATTGTTTGTGCTACATATTTAGGCTGTAGATACATGGGAATGGTTTCATCTTAGCTCATACACAATAGGCATTTGGTCGGAAAAGATTCTCATTATTATTGAAGCTCCCATTATAACCACCTCATGCATGACAGCGTGGCTAATAAAATAAATACTTTTTTGTAACAGTTTTCCCCAGTCGCGTGTTTTCCAGTTGCTCATACACACTGCTTTCAAGGGCATCATTCTGTTTGAAAGGCTGCTTGCTTAAAGCCTGTAAAGCTGCCTTCATTGTTAGACCTGTTTTACTTAGATATTTGTGTTCTCGCTGGGTGCTGCGTTGTTGGAGGATGGAACCACAGCTCACAGCAGGGTACACAGGCATCTAATACTTTTGGAAGTGTCCAACACTAAGGAGTCTAATGGAGGCTACAGTGCTGTAACGGAGGGAAGGTAGGGGACATGTGCAGCTTGATAGGGAGCATATTACCTCTTCTAATGCAGAACTGGCCATTCCATTTTCTTAAGTGACTGGCAGGGTTGCTTTAATGGAAGTCATGCCAGTAGCTTTAAGCAAGCAATTAGCAGGCATCAGCAGGCATTTAGCAACTAAAGCACTCCCTGTAAGATCTATACTCTGCAATCCCTTGCTGAAAGTGAAGGGTGCCTTGTGTGCTTTGAGAAAGCTGATTCTGTTTGAGGGAGACCTGTTATTTCTTTTTACCGAGCCAAGAGGTGCTTTGACAGTGCAGCCTGAACCCCACCCCTCCCCAATCCACCTCTGCAGCCCTGTGAAAAAACCTGAATACACTCCTTTCACACCTTCCGTACTGTAAAGCCTGGTGCCTGAGACAGGCTAGAGCACTATCACGGCAATGGCCGAGGTAGTGTGTGTGCCTGTGCCTAGTCTTATGCAAGTATTGAGTTGGTATTTGCGTATTATTCTTTGGAGGCTCCAGTGGGACATTGAGGAAGCAGGTGACATGGTAGGAGCGGTCACCTTATGCTGCAGACTTTACACTGGACAAAAGATTCTAGTTATCAATACTATACCTTGATACCTACATAAAGAGAGTACTGGTACTTTAAATGCTTTGCGCATCTCTACTGAACCTAATGCTCTGCGGACTAACTTTTTCAGTATAATTTTTTAATTAATTATTCGTTTTTGAACTGCACCTAAATAAGACTATATACAGTATTTTTCATGTAACATAGTTAACATACATAATCCATTGATGTTAACAGTTTGTATTATAGTATGTGTAAATCACAAAGTTTGTAATTGTGGCTATATTGTTAATGCCACACACAAAATAGGCATTTGGTAGGAAAAGGATCTCATTATTGTTGAAGCTCCCATTAAAACCACCTCATGCATGACAGCGTGGCTAATTAATTAAATAAATACTTTTTTGTAATAGTTTTCCCCAGTAGCGTGTTTTCCAGTTGCCAATACCGATACCTTATGTGCTTACAGATGGAGTTTGATGAGAAGGAACTGCGAAGAGAGATCAGCTATGCTATCAAGAACATCCATGGCATCAGGCACGTATAGCATGTGCTGTGACTTAAAGTGATCTATGAATTAGTGCTGCTGCATTCTGCTCCCTTGTACTACTTTCCCTGTAGGCCCTTACTCTATAATTAGTAATCCCCTAAATGCTTGTTTAGTATACTTTTGCTTGTGATGCCTCACCCTTCTTAGAACCATAGGCACAGCCACTGGGAGAATAAGGCAGCTGTTTGACATCCATTCAATGCAGGCCGCACACATTTTAATCAAATCAGGTTTATTGGTTTAGTAACAGTACAATACAACAGTAGACATGCGTACATGAAAATATGAAACTAACAGGCATACAAGCAGATTGAGGCTGCACACATTTTACAGTAGGCCCTCACTTCGCATTTCACATGATACACTAAAGGTACATTTGCAGATCCTAGAAGATAGTAATAAGCAGTTAAGCTAAGTGGGCCAGCCCAGCTGTTACCAGTCTATAAATGACCCACTATATTCCTATTTCTTTTGACTCCACTGGAAACATCTGTGCACCCAAGCTCCTAGCTCTGCTCATTTTCCACTACCAGGGTGAGAAAGAAAAAGTGAAGGCAGTGGGGCAGAGATGGGAACGACAGAAGGGAAGTGTTGCCTCTGAAGTCACCTAGAGAAATAGGAATCAAATGGTTAAAACCCAATTGTAGCTTTCTTTTTTCATTGTTATATAAAATCAAGCTGCATAAAAGGTAGAGTATTCGAACATCCTTTCTTTATTTAATAGAACGCCATCCCTCCTTCCCCAGCAGCACGCTGGAGATAGGGCTCCCTTTGCGAGAGGGGATTGCTTTTAATTGAAAAGTTGATTTCTGGTTTAGAGCAATACTAACGCAAGGGATCGATCCCCTCTAGCACCTCTTTGATAAGCAGCTTGGAGACATAATCGTGCTATTAACAGCCAATATATGTGAATGGGCTAAAACACCAGGATTCACATTTAAATGGTTAAAGATTGCACTTTAAACTGTTTCTTTATTGTATGGGTGCTAGTAAGGCTGAAGATAGGGAAGCTAACGTTGCTGATTTTTTTTTTTTTTTTTTTATAAAGCTGTGTTATCTGGATTTTTGTCATCCTCGATTCACTCCCTAGAGAGACACTGACCTGGAGTGGGTGTGCAGTCATATTCCTTAACTGCATGCTTATTTCGGGCCGATGACTCCCTTAATAGTGACACCAGTATAAATATGACAACCCAAAAGATTCTGTCTTTAAAAACAAGTCAGAAATTAGAGCTGCCATTTTGCTGTCCTGTAGATTCCCTGTAGGTCTAGGGTTGATGACTTTTGTTCACATCCGAACTGCTTTTATCCCCATGCAAGTCAATAGGAATACAAAAGCAGGGTATTTTGGTTTAGGAGATCATTGCAGGTGAAATGCAAATGTCAATTAACTGGAAATGATCTCAGAAACGTCTCAAACTTATGTCAAATGCAGCTGAAAGCATGCTGCATTTGCCCACTGACACAAGCTCAAAGCCTATTAGCACATGTTATGCTTAGTTGACTAAGTTTATTTAGTCAGTAGATTATTAGATTTTTTGCTATTTACATACCAGTTGAAAAGGGTTTTCACTAGATCAGGATCCTTAATGTATTCAAACTGCCTTGTGAATACCAGTGGCATTGCCTTAATAGCCAAACTGTTAACCCTTCTAGCTCATGACATTGCCGTTACTGGTGGGTAACGCTTTATATTCTCCTTATCACCTCCTTATCACCTGCCCCCTTGGGTGTTTAGAACTGGGCTCTTCACACCTGACATGGCCTTTGAAACCATCGTCAAGAAGCAAGTGAAGAAGATCAAAGAGCCGTGCGTGAAATGTGTGGACATGGTCATTTCGGAGCTTATCAGTACCGTTAGGCAATGCACCAAGAAGGTAATCCTTCTGGATATAGATCCAGATTGTGCATCAGTTACAACATGTGTGACATCCTAGACTCAGCATGAACTGGGAACATAGCCAATCAGAAAGCAGGGAACCTAGTGGGTCTTTAAGCTCTCTGATTGGCTGAGCCACTTCTATCTGAGCATGCTTTATATAGTGAAGTCTTATTTGAGTAGTGCATGGACTCAATTTGACAAAACAGGGTCACAGAGCCACCAAGATTGCATGAGTGTGTGAGAATATGTGAGTATTGAGAAGTACCTTACATTCTAAGTTATTTACTATAGTACACTTAAGCTATTTTGGAAAGAACTGGATTGTAATAGTAAAGTAAGATGACTGTGGACAATAGACTTACTCATTAAGTCCTTATTGAAGTTTAGCACTAGCTAGAGGGTAAATGTAGACATGAGTAATATAGTCACTATCTACTCCTCAGATGTCTCCAAGAAAACAGTCTCTTCTTCCCCCACATCATTGCTCATCATTACTCTCCAAAACGTTTTTTTCCTACCATTCTATTTCCTATCTCTAAGCTTCTCTTTTTTCTGTCTTTCCTTCTCCAATGGTGTATACCTTTACTTAAGCAAACAAGTCACATGGCTTAAGTGTATAAATTACACTTTTTTATTATTCAAATGTATAATTGTATTATTTAGTGATTAGGCACCAGAGAACATTCCAAAGCAGGAAAAAAAAAATCACAAAAGTGCTGTAATAACAAATTAACGTTAGTTCAGCTTTAAAGTAAACATTTTAAAAGGATGTAGTTGGTAAGCAATTGCTTTGTGTCAGTACCCATTTTGTTATAGTCCCTGAGTTCTTCACCAGGGACATATCTGCCTTATCCCCCCAGTGTTTGGCCCTATGGCTCCTGAAGAAGGGTTAATCCAGCAGAGAGCTATATGCTCTCTTTCCTACAATCCTCATATTAATGTTGCCTTCCTGCTTTTTCCTAAACCATGCCCAAGGAGAGTCCAGCCTTTCATTTTTGCCTCACGTATTTCTCTGTTTCTCTTGAACATTTCCCTCTTGTGTCAATCTGTATCCTGACTTGTTCACTTCCTCTGTCCTGGACTTTTCTTCTCACCTGGCTTCTCTTTTGTCTATCCTGCCGATCTTCCTTTACCATCCTCTGGTCATGTGTGTCTCTTATTTCAATTCTGTTTTCTTTCCTTCTAAAATATTTCCTTTTCCTCAACACTCTACCCCCCCACCACCACCACCTTTTGTCTTGATGTTTGTCCTGTTCCCTTCGGGGTCCACCTTTGACTTGCACAGGACTGGACTCTTCACGCCTGACCTCGCTTTTGAAGCCATTGTGAAAAAGCAGGTGCAGAAGTTGAAGGAGCCGAGTCTGAAGTCTGTGGATATGGTAGTAAGTGAGCTGATCTCCACCATCCGAAAGTGTAGCGAAAAGGTAAAACCTTTTGCAGTTCAGCAACACTTATCATATATACAGGTTTCTGTATGAGGTCAGGAGATTTTTGTAAAACCTGCCTTGGCCAGAGAGGTCTGCAGCACAATGCTGTTTTGATGGTTTTGGGATTGAAGATGTCAAATAATTAAAGTAATCATGTCTTTTGCCTAATTACGGGCTAAAGTCTTGTATGAATTTCTTGTCCATCTAACTAAAATATTTTTTAAGTACTACAAACAAGATATTGCTAACTGCCATAAACTGTATATTATAAACTCACTGAGGGCAGTGACCCGGCCGAGTGAGTAACCCACCCGAAGTGAAGTGAGCCGAACGCTGTTCGGCTATTCACTTAGGAGTCTGTGCATTAACAGAGCTAGAGACATTGGTTATTAATCCTTATGCTGCTTTAAAAACACACACAGGCCTCGTAAATAAAACCTCACAACACGCTGAGGATTATTATTAGTCTAATTTACAGTGGTCCTTGCTAGGATATGGAAAGTGTCTCTACCTAAAATATAGCAGGATATTAAAGGCCTAGAATAAAAAGAAAACCAGTTCTATAAATATGTATTGGAGGTTGTGCATGTACATTATAAGGAGGCATCAGACAGGCAATCATAACAAAAGGTCAGGAGAGAATCTCATAATCCCAGCCGGCGGGATTCATTCGCTAATGTTCTCTGAGTTTCCTATCTCAGATTAACCCCTTTCTTTCAAGAGGTTTATTGAATGAGAGAAAATGGTAATGGTTCTAAGCATTGGCGCTACTCCTGCCACGTGGCTCATATGACCAAGCTGGAGCCCAGGGGGCTCAGTGTTAGATCTTTAACACCTACCACTACTCGGCTCCTCTGGCTGGTCAGGATCATTTAAAGGATAGATAGTTTCTGGAACCTTTAAGATTTACATTTACATTTGAAGGGGATCAGTGTAATGTAAATGATGCTAAGGTTAAAAGAAAAATTCTACACATACTGTATATTGAACAAAATTTCTGGTAGACCCATCATTAAAATTCACACTTCATATGAATTAAGAGGGCCCATGTATTTCTAAACCAGACTGTAATTTTGACTAAAAAGAATCTCTCTTGCAATGAATAAATAGTATGCAATAAGGAGAATCGTCATCAAGTGTTTTGTAGCAAGGAAACTACCAATTTAAAGGTTTGTTCTATTTTATTGGCCCAGCTAGTGTTTGTTTGCGATATCTGGCTTGGTTTGCCTTATTGCAACAGCAGAATGTGTTACATACCTCTCTGGTTCCATACCAGGTGAAATACTGAACAGGGACAAACTAAGATGACTATGTGTTTGCTGTGTTTAAGAAAATTAGGCCAATAGTGGTGCTGGTAAGGGAGGAAGGCGGTGTGAATTTGATGTGTGCAAGCTTTCAGATCTGGTTTAAAATCAAGGTGGCTCCACTCTCTTAAAATACTGAGGGACCGGCACAGGCAATATTATCCATATACTAAGATATATCTTTTGCATTAAATAACACCATACTGGCCAACATTGTAAAAGGAAAATATTGATATATATTTGCCTGGGTTGAATTTGACCAAGCAAACACACACACTTAGGGTGAATGCTTATCCCCTTTTGGGCTTAAAATTTGGTATAGCCTCACAGAAATAGGAAACCTTGAGAAGTATGGTCAGATCACCAATATCTAGTACACTGATGAACAGCTGCAGAATTACATCTCTAGTTTTTGTAAATGACCCTCTAAAGTTGACCTATACTCACAATTGAACTTAAATCTACATTACCAGCCTTGCTGGGATTGACAGATTAAGAGTAATAGAACATTTTCTGAAGAAAATGCTACTCTAAGCTCTGATCACAGCTTTTAAAGCCTGGGCATTGACTGATCCTGCTCTTGAAGCAGCATTTTCCCCAAGTAAGTTAGGTGTTTTAGTCTTGTTACTTGTTATCTATACTTCCAAGTCTGGTGACCTTGATTGCAAATTGTAACTGTACTATGCATTGAAACTGCAGCAATTACCCCCTCATCATTACAGACCTTGGATGCAGATGTTCACCCCATTGCACTTAGGTAGACAGTCCCTTCATTGGTTTCGGTGGTTTAGGTGCCTCACAGGGCCGGACAATGCAAGTGGTGGAGGGATGTCGGAAACTGAGCCCTGTAATGCTATCAGCTTTTTTGATTAGGAGAAAAAAGGGAGCACAGAGAAAAGTGGGGTTTTAAAGGCACCAGTCACCAAGATTTCAAATGTTGGTTAAAAATGTTATTTTATTAATGACATGATCTTTTTAGATAAGAGATGGCATATGCCAAACATAATCATGTCTTAATTATCTACACTCTGGAACTGGGTAGACAGTGGTGTCTTCCACCTTATTTCGTTTTTTTATCATGGCCATCTCTTAGCTTTTTAATCATGTAATTAATAAAATAAAATTTTTAACGGACATGTGAAATCTTGGTGACTTGTCATTTTGTGGAGCCTTAAAAACCCAACTTTGTGCTCCCTTTTTTCTGAAATAAATCGGGGTGTGGCACCTTTTTTGTACTTTTTTGATTAGGATAGCAAGGAAAAGCCTTTCCTATTTTAATGCAAGGTACAGTTACCATTTAAGCTAAAGCATCAGTCCTCCCAAATAAAGAGTGTTATTATTGTAGATTGGTGATTTAAGTCACCTGCTGGCATCACATCTTTTGGGCACTCTAGTGGTAAGTTTATGACTCTATTTCTGCCCACTTTAGAGTTTCAGGTGCCCTTGCTAACAATGGGCTGTTCCCACTGCTCCTTTATTACTCTGCATAGGATGAATGGGAGAGGGGAAACCCCCCATAGTGGCTAGAGCAGGTATTCAGACTAGGGAACTTGAGTTCCACCAATAGAATCCCTGAGATGTATTAGATGCAAGGTGGTTTATCTTTGCAGAAGCTGCCAGAATATGAAATATTACTTCTAAATGGTGGAGTATAGGTCTACTCTAGGTAGAATTTTTCACCCCTATTTTGTGAAGTGCTGAACCCCCTGACGGTTTGGCACTCTTAATTAATTGTATGACTGGCTCTTGAGAGTTTGTGTTATACATGTTCCACAATGCTTTGAAAAATGTCAAATCCCACTCATCAGTGTGCAACTATGACATATTGTAAAGGTGGCCATACACTTTACCACCATCGCAAGACCTTAGTCTTGCGATGGTTGTAAAGTAATTAAAAAAACGTACGATCTGCCCATCTTGGACAGGCAGATCGTACTTGCGATCATTGCAAGCCTGCCCCCCTGAGGAGCGGGCTTCCGATTACTGCAATGCTGAACGGGCAGTGTGCGCGTGCGCACACCGGCCCGTTCGGCATTTGTCTCCCGAGCATCATTCAAACCAGGCGAAAATCGTAAGATTTTCGGCTGGTTTTCTAGCATGCTCCTTAGACAAAAGACGTGCGACCGTACAGTAGAAACGGGCGCACGTCTTGATTCACACTGAACGATTCTCGTATGATCGCGGGATTTCCTGCGTTTCTCGTACGAGAATCATGCAGTGTATGGGCACCTTTAGACTTACCCATATTTTATCATGCCTAATTAAGCCAGGAAATAAATGTATACATTATAACATATGGGTATTTGTGTGGTATTTTGCTGTGCCGGTCCCTTAAGCAAATTAAATTGATCTATTTTGGTTCTACATTAATGACGAAAATCCTTTACATGTTATTTCTTGCATGTGCTGTGTTATCTGTGTTTGTCTGCTTATTCTTTGTGGGTATTGTGTACCTCTGTGTACAGTATTGTTTCTCTAGCATTCCAATTCCAAGGAAATGCCATTTCAATTATCTGATTTTCAGCACCATGCAGCAGGAGTAGGAAATGCTGGAATCTAAATGCCATAGGGGAGCTTAATATTGTTTATTTGTTTTCATTATTTGTATAACATCTTCATTTTAGAAAAAATGAATAGCTTTCCTCCACGACCATTAGTTTAAACAACATACTGATCTTTCTAACAAGAAAGCCCAGAATTGCCTGCTTACTTGTTGACTCAGTCTACAAATTGAAAATTGATAGGTATATCACTGCTAGCACAGAGGGAGGGGGTGTCCTTCCTCTAAACCGTCCAAAGTTGTGTGTAATTAGAGGATATTTAGGATATTCACAGTATAGCAGTAAACCTGGAACACTGGTAATAGCCTCATGCTTGCCACCCGCAAAAAGTGTACTTTTAAGTCCTGAACATGATTAATAAAATACAGAACTTCCTTCACATCCTCTTGCAGTTATGGCTGTCACCAGAATACGAAGTGAGGAGAAATCCCTCCAACTTGGACAGCTATAAAAGATTTGTTAATAGAGTGGGGAAAAGTAAGAACTTTTTTTCAGATATTTACTGCTGTCTGTGTATAGCTGTATTATGCAAAGGAAGATAGATGGATAATGGAAATTCCCCCCAAAAAGTGTATTGATTAACTTAAAGCCCAACACTCACAGAACACCCCCACTTCCCTGATGCCCCTTGGCATGTATTCTTTTTTAAAATTCTTACCTTTTTTAAGATGTCTTCAGGCTTGTCACATGACGTACAAGGCCCTCACATTCTTTGTTCTGGTGCTGGGCAGTCCTCAACATCAGCAGCGTCCTTTGCAACATTTTACCGTGACTACGGTTTGCCATAGTGACACCCCCAGGGGGCAGATCCATGGCACCCTGCACTTCAGGAAAAGTAATGGCGCTGGATTGCTGGGTGCGTGAGTCTGTGGGAGATATCGCTGAAGAGGAGGTGAAAGCTGCATTTTTCCCCCCCGCAAATTATAAAGCCTATGACACTATTAGTAATATATATGTAGTAATGGTATCCCATCCCATGAACACACACAGACATTGAGTACACATTCTGATACCCACCCACACCCATCTTAAAATGCCTGCATTTGATTGGAAAGCTGCACGAAGACCAAAATCTGAATGAAATGGCATTTTCTAATGGCAGTGTGCTGTTTATGTGTAATCACACTTGATCATTGCATTTCAGTTCCTGTTTAACCTCAGAAACAAACAGTATTTGTGAATGTCTTACTTATAGTTTTCAGGTTTTTTTAATTACTTTTATGTTATGTGTGTGAGCTACATCCTTTTCAGGTATCATCGATTGCAAAGAGTGGGCATAAAAGTAACAATAAAACCTGTCTATCTATCTTATCTATTTGATAGATCAATCAAGATAGATAGATTTCTATGTATGTATATAATTGAATTACTAAAGGTGTACAGACTTTGCACAGTGAATGTTCACTGAGCTTAGTAGATCATTGAAGCTGTTTTCACATTTAAAGAAGTACTTTATCCATTTGCATACATTATTTTTCTTTTCCTCCCCATTCTTCTCACAGTGGCCATTTTTTATTGAGGGTAGATTAATCCATCTCCCTTTACTTCCTGGAACTCTGGCACATGTGATCAGGCACATCATCTCAGGGGAAGAAAATGCCTTTCCCTGTGATCTAGTGAGATTACAGATGAGGTTTGCCAGCAATGTAACCTTCCCAGGATGCCTCGCTTGGGCACAGATTACATCACTAATGCCCAAGAGGACCAGGAAGTGGAAAAACAATAATTGTAAGTAATAGAAAAATATGTTTGTGTAACTAATGGATGTAAGATGATTTCATATCAGCTAGGGTTGCACAGATACCAAGTACAGTACTCGGTCAAGTACGAATACATGTACCGATACTTTTGAGCTCCAAGACTACACTAGAGAAAAATGCAAAAATTAAGAGGCAGCTGTCATTTGTAAGGAGCACACGGAGCTCCTGGGATTTGTACATCTCTGTTTTAATGTACGATTTTGTTTTTATAAATGTAAATAAAGGGATGCACAGATACCAGTTTTGCGAGTACGAGTACTGGTATTTGCCGAGTACTTACAAGTACGAGTACTGATACATTTTTGCTTATTGTCATGTGACAGTTTTTCTAAAACAATACAGACTAATGATTTCAGGACAGTGGTGGAGCACCAGAGCCCGGTCCCAGCTGCAACCGCTGTAACCCTGGTAGTTCTCATGAAAATGCCAAGTATCTGCACTGGTACTCGAAAAGTATCTGTGCAACCCTAATATCAGCATAGAGAGCTGCATACTGAGGTGATTTTTAGTGAAAATAGGTAAAGGTCCACTTTAATACTTAGTCACAGATAAGAGCGAGTGTTTTGTTGAATGAACAGCTTCTACTCCTTTAGTAAAGTCACCCTATTGAATCAACCCTTTTTCCCCAAAGATGTTTTTAAAATTAGTCTTTTATTATGCAGTAAAAGAGTAAATAGTATTATCATGTAGCCCAGGGCGCCCACAATTTTTTGTTCGGAGATCTACTTTTCAAATGACAAGCTCAGTGAGATCTACCAACGAAAAAACACCTGCATTCAGGGGAGGAGGAGGGAGCTTAGCGGTGCATTGAAGTCAATGGCACCGCAGCCACGCCCCTCACCCGCGCCCCTCTTTTTTTTTTTACTGTTGGGGGGCTTCGGGGAAATATTAGGGGTCTGAACAGCCCCCGATATTTCCCTTTCAAAATAGAAAAAGAAATTGAGGACACAAAGTTCTCAATCTCTTTTTCTGCAGCCTCTGTTCTAAATGAATGGAAAGCACAGAGGCTTCCCATTCATTCAGAAACTATTTACTATCATCGAGTTTGTGAATGGGGAGGAGCCTCTGTACAGAGTGCTTCTCCCCATTGAGAAACTCATGAATGAACAGGAAGTGTTGTAAACCAATCCTGTTCATTCATAACTGGGGACACATAGTACTATGTGTCCCCAGTTATTTCCAAACACTGGAGTGATCAGCTGATGGCTCCAGTGTTTGTCCTGCACAGAGGATTGGTACATATCACTGATATGTACTGATCCTCTGCCGCTCGCCACACACGCAGGGGGGCTCAGCTTCTCCTCTGGATCTCTGCTGCTCTCCCGGGCAGAGTCAGCAGCAGTAAGGAAAGTACTTCAGCCGTGGGGGTGGGAGGGGAGGAAAGGTGTAGGATGGGGGCATTCGGACGGAGCAGCTGTCACAGCAGCATGTGCGGTGCGGAGAGTGGCTCTCTCTCCTCACAGCTCCGTGTGCTGCTGTGATGTTCAGGGAGTCTCCCGCTATTAGATAGCGGCTCTCTGACGTCCGCGAGAGAGGCACTTTCTTCCTGAAAGGTTTACTCTGAGTAAACCTTTCCGGTAAGATATCAGTGGGTAAAGTTTCAGAGTGAGGCTTGCCTCCCGGAGGAAGGTCATGTGATCTCTAGAGTAGCCTCAGAACGAGGCTTGACCTCGTTCTGCTAATATGAATGGGTTAAATGATCCGTAGTACATGATATGTAGCCCTGTACCCCCTTTTCCACTTACAGAGCTAGGTTATTTTTCTTTTAAATAAATATTCATGTAATTTTATTGGTATCTATCTACCAGTAGCTGCCTCATTTCCCACCCTCGGCTTATATTCGAGTCAATACTTTTTCCCAGTTTTTTGTGGTAAAATTAGGTACCTCGGCTTATATTCGGGACGGCTTATACTCGAGTATATACGGTATATATAAATACATAATATTATTATTATTTCTTTTATATGCTGACGGCGGCCACTGTAAAAAAAACAGAAAGGGCACCTCCCTGAAATGAGATGGGCATCTCCCTGAAATAAGGTTTTGCAGGTTGGGATGTCTGAATTACAATCTAACTTCTCTCCTTGGCTTTAGTACATCTAGGCTTAAGTATATCTATAAATTAGTACCCAGCTTGTTCCTAGGCTATACTTTGCCCATTCAGGGCAAGGCAACAGGTTCACTGGATCTACTTTGTTAGCAGCCTGAATAATTGCTGCTGGTCATAATAGATACCTCAAGTGTCCAAATGAGAATCAATGTGCAAGGTATGGAATACACATGATTGTTTGATTATCCTGCCCCATAATATTTGCATATTGGTTGCTAAAATATTTTCTTTTAATCCAAAACTTCAAAGGGAATAGATACTTAGCAGCTAAAATAAAATCCTTCTCATTATATAAGAGAGATGGACTGTACATTGATAGCTGTTGACAGTTTCAGCATCATAATTGAGGAATTAATTATGTAGTGTCCATAAAGTATAAAGCATTGTGGCTGCATTTGCAAATTATCTTTGAAGCGTCCTGTTTTTTTCCCTGAAGGGAAGATTGTTGGGAATTCCTAACTGCTCTCTGTTCCCGTTTTGTGTGTCTTAGCTTCCCCTGGAGGAAACAGGAAGGCTTGTTGTCATGACAACTGAGGAGTTTAGACACTTGAGCCAGAACTTATAGCAGAACAGAGATGGAGATTTTAAAATATTTTATGGTTAGAATTCTAGGGTAGTTTAGTCGCAGTGTAAACCACTGGTAGCCCACATAAATGTCTTTCTAATCAGCCACAAGGGGCATGCTTATATGGATGGGCACTAGGCCAGAGCAGGCAACTTTGGCATTTTCCAGATGGGCTGAGATC
Source organism: Nanorana parkeri (assembly GCF_000935625.1). Lineage (NCBI taxonomy): Eukaryota > Metazoa > Chordata > Amphibia > Anura > Dicroglossidae > Nanorana > Nanorana parkeri. Next base: position 358,909 of record NW_017306985.1, on the reverse strand, counting down.
TATGAGAGGATTTGTGGAGAGAGCTCCTGTAGGTTACTTGGCATCAACCAGACCTGAAAATCAAACTGTGATATTAAGTGAGAATAAGTCTTTCCAATGTGTCAATAGGCAAGAGAGGGGCGTGCTTCTAAACCCGAAAACCCACAGCACTCCTGACACTGCACCTTCCTACCACCCAGTACCTCAGACACTGCATCTTTCTGCCATCCAGTACCCCTGACAATGCACCCCAAAACCCCAAACACTACACCTTTCTGACACCCAGTATCCGGACAATGCACCCCAACACCCCAGACACTGCACTTTTCTGACACCCAGTACCTCCGACATTGCACCCCATATACTGCACTTTTCTGCCAACTAGTACCCCTGACACTGCACCCCAACACTCAAGACACTGCACCTTTCTGACATCCAGTGCCTCTGACACTGAACCCGAACACCCTGATACTGCACTTTTTGCCACCCAGCACCCCTGACATTGCACCCCAACACATTGCAACTATGTAAAGTGCTGCGTAAATTGTCGGTGCTATATAAATACCTGTAATAAATCAAATAAATAAAAATTGCCAATAGGAACTCTATAGGCTCTATGTTTATTAACGGCTGTAGGCTGCTTGTTTCCTCCACTTAAAGTCCAGCTTCGGTCAAAAATAATGTTTCAGCAGTACATTCTGTATTGATTACCTTACTCCTTAGTGTTACTTTCACACACATATTTGTGGTTCATGCCATGGTTCAATACCTCTAGGTCCCAGTTTCCTCTATGTAGAAAGGTGATTTCCTGCCCTGAGGACCGGCCACTTCACCCCGCACATTATCTTTCAGAGAATTGGTCTTCTCCCCTCCCCCGTGTAGTTCGCCATGCCTCAGAAGCCTGACGTCAGAGTGCCAGCGTTAAGAGAGAATGGGCAGTATTATTATAATGCAGCTCTATTCACTCTGACTGCCTCCCACCACAGGTCTTGCTAGGAACCCGGCCACAAAAAAATACTGCTCATGAACCCCTTTGCCAGTTAAGGAGAGGAGAAAGCACCAGAAGTAAAAAAAAAAGTATAAAATAGATTTCAGGAGTTTGATGGATACAAACCAAGATATCAATGTTGTTACATTAAATAAACTTTTGTGTTTGTGTGCTTCTGCCCTCGCTGCATTGTAGGCCACTAACTCTTGTTCACCATATGAAACCCTATTCCCATTTTGGTGTAATTCCTCATCTTGTTTGCTCTGTGTTGCTTGCACCTATTATATGTGTTTACAGCATGCTCAACCATTCAGTTGTTTCTAGCTTTGTCCCACACAGATGTAAATTGTCTCCTACAGCTCAGCCAGTATCCCCACCTAAGGGAGGAGATGGAACGGATCGTCACCACACACATTCGAGAACGAGAGGGGAGAACAAAAGACCAGGTGGGTATCCAAAAAAAAGAAGTGCATGTGAACCCTAAATGTAGTTTTAGTTTCCATGAAATTTATTTTGCAGTGCCTTTCTGTAAATGACAAGTAGTGGTCCCGTCCAAGTGACTACTTTGCAGTCTGTGTAATCTGCTCTCACTGCTGTTTTGTACTTTAACCTTGCAGCAGTAGTCAATGAGCCTCCCAACAGCTAATGCTCTTAAGTCAGAACTCACCACATGTCAGCTCCAAATGGTAAATATAGAATACTAATACACATTATTTCAGTATTGATCATTACTACTGCTACTCCACTGCTTGCGTAATCCTGATTGGCTGTCTATGGTTCCCCTCATTTGTACCCCTGATCTAAAAAATAAATAGCAGGATTTATTTATTGTAATTACTTTACTGCAGCCTCAGAATAAGACTTTCATAGAAGAAACAGAAAAATAAGTGGATTCAAACCTAAATAGCCAAAGCCAGCTACCACATGTTAAGACATACAGTATCTGGTAAATAAATAAACAAATATTGGAAAAGATAGTGACAAGTTTTAATATATTTTTTTAAGTGGGTGACACTGTCCCTTCTTAAGAAAACTTGAACTACATAGCAGCACAGTGGCATTGTGCTTATGTTCTCCCTGTGCTTGCGTGGGTTTCCTCTGGGCGCTCCGGTTTCCTCCCACACTCCAAAGACATGCTGGAAGGTTCATTGGCTCCTCTCTAAGTTGGCCCTTGTATGTATGCATGTGAGATAGGGACCTTAGATTGTACTCTCCTTAAGGGCAGGGATCGATGTGAATGTGCACTGCATAAATTGCCAGCGCTTTATAAATACCTAATGTATAATATGTATATAGATTTTTGTTGTATTCTATACAGTATATTAAGCTTGTTGTCTCTTGTTCTTACAGGTTATGCTGCTGATTGATATAGAACTGGCTTACATGAACACAAACCATGAGGATTTCATTGGCTTTGCTAAGTAAGAGGCTATTGTTCCAACTACAAATGCAATAACGTATAAGCCATATTTACAGTGCTCCACTATGATATCACATCTACGTGGCAGAGATATACTTTGGTATATCTGAGCTAACACTGAAATAGCGGAGAGCTATTACAGTGTATGTAAACCCCAAATCTGTTTTTAATATGTATGGTGGCATCATGGCTCTATGTATACAGGTTTCTTAAGCAAATAATGTTTTGTGAATATGTCGCATAGGTTCTTACCTGGAGATCCTGCCAGTAATAGCACTTCCTGTTTCAGACTGACAGCAGTATGCTGCTGCTTTGCAATTTACAGCAGTGTTGGCAAAATGCCATGTTTACTCCTGCAGTTGGCCATTGGGTAACCTATCCTGCAGGCCTGATAGCCCAACACTGACTAAGGGAGTGCACACGGTAGGCTGACAATGTGAAGCCCTGTTCACACCAGGGCCTTTCGACGCACGTTGTTTTAGTTTTTGTGTGTGCTGAAACGCATGCTAATTAAAATCTCATGTATTCCTATTGGGGTGGTTCATGCAAACACACTGAAAATACGGCTGTTGTTTAAAATAATCCCTGAGCTTCTTTTGTGGCACTTATAAGCTCGTTTTGCTCCAGAGACTTCAATGGAAACGTGCCGATCAGCGCGTTTTGCGTGCTTTTGCATGTTTTTTTAGTGCTTTTCATTGAACTGAGAACGAGCTGAAAATGCTCTTTAAAAAGTTATTACATATGAACAGAAAATGCCTGTAAAATGCGCATAACAAACGCGCGTAAAACTCACTGAAACGCTGTCACCCTGGTGTGAATGGGGACTTAGTGTTAATTGCAAGATAGGAGACTAGTGTTGTTAGCCTGAAATAGAAAGTGCTGCTACTGGCAGGATCTTCAGGTAAGAAACTTTGCAACAGATTCACAAAAAAAGTTTGCTTAAGGAAACTGTATACAGGATATGAGGCATGATGCCAAATATGCTGGAAAATATATTTTGGGTTGATGTACACTTTAAATATTTGTTCCTCCCTGCATGCACATTTTACAGACGTTCATGCCTATAAAAAGGCCATTAAAAAAAACCATCCTGGAAGGGACAGGTGCTGCATGTAATTGCATGCAGCAGCCTATTCTTCCCTATGGGAGGATGCGGCTGTGCGCAATTACACGCGGTCCCACGCACCCCCGAGTCTGCACGTCCAGTGTGCCCTCACTTGGACATAGACACCGTGCATCCAAATGGGGGCACCTGGACACGCACAGATGTGCAGGTTCAGGTGTGTGTGACTGCGTGTAATTAGATGCAGCCGCGTCCTCCCATAGGGAAGAATAGGCTGCTGCATGAAATTGCACGCAGCACCTGTTCCCCCTGGGATGGGGTCTTTTTATGGGCTTGCACGCTGTTCTGATGTGTATACACTTCTGAATGAGCCCTAATAATGCAATTTCTAACAATTTTGGATGTTTAAGGCTTGGCCTTAACCCAAAGACAGAAACGACGACCATGACATTACTCTTGGGAAAGCTTTCTCAAATAATACTTTTACCAACAGACTTTAAAACAATTTGCCTACTTTTCTTCTCTTTTTTGGTATTAAGGCTATAGATTTTGGGTTGCTGTGTACTTTTAATATATAGAAAATACACTAAAACCTGCAGTTTATTTCCTACAGCAGGAAACAGGAAGGACAACTTTTGACCTTTTGCTTTAGGGTATTTTCTGAAAAATCGCTTTAAATTATATATACTTGTGTATACTTGAAATCACATGATCAATTGTGTAACAATCACCCGTGTGTACCTAAACTTAACAGGGCGCAAGAAAAAGCTGCATACTGATACCAAAGTTTACCTGACATATAAATATCACCTAAAGCAGTGGTTCTCAACCTGTGTAACCTCAGGACCCACATTTGTCCTTGGTCATTAAGTCGTGACTCGTTGCACTGCAATGGAACACATGAATTGCAGTACCGTGCGTTATGATGTTTGGCAATAGAACTGTGGGTGGGAGGTGCGTTTTGGGTGCCATTCAAATGAATGGCAATGCAATGTACCTCTCACACCAGAACGCGTGGTAGGTGTGATTGCGTGGTACAGTCCGTTAATTGCACAGGATGTGCTTTTAATACACTGTACTAGTGTGAACGGGCTCTCAAAAACTCTCCATATTTTACGAGAACTGGAGTGGTCCAGTGTGGGCTGCTGTGCTGTGGTGGAGCTCCATCGATATGTGCATCCACTTGTACAGCTCCCTTGCACACACTGTAGAGGTGCCAGGAGCCAGAATGTGACATCACTTTGGTCCAGGTACCTCTACAAGGCATGCAAGGGAGCTGTAAGCAATGCAGGTATGGATGGAGCTGCCTCGTGGCCATAGCCCTAGCCCACCCCACCTGAAGCTAACACTCAGTATTGGGCAGCATATTTTGAATGGCTGCTTGGCGCGAGAACTGACAGTGCTGCACTAGGGGATGGCTGAGGAACCTCTCACCTAGTAAAGTGGAAGACACGCGGGGACCCAGTGAACACGAGTCTCAGAACCGGAGGTCTTGCTGCATTCCTTATTCCTTATATTGTAAAGCGCTGTGCAAACTATTGGCGCTATATAAATCCTGTATAATAATAATAATAATAATGGTGTGCTGGTGACATTATTTTTTCATTTTCCACTGAACACGAGGTCGCGACCCACTTTTGGGTCACGACTCACCAGTTGAGAACCAAGGACCTAAAGGTATATGCCAGCACTGTTTGGTACCTAACTTGAATGATAGGTTCTCCACCTGTGAAATAGGAATACCACAGTTGTTTACAAGTGGATTATAGGAGGTCAGAGATAAATGTTAGCGTTGGTTTATGGCCAATCGGAGAATCTGTAGTGACAGTGTGACAAGATAATGTGCTCTTTATTATAGCGCCCAGCAAAGGAGCAGCCAAACGAGCAAGAAGAAAGCGTCTGGAAACCAGGTGGGTACAATGTATACATCCCTATATGGATAACTGAAACATACAGCTGATACTGATAATACATAGACGGTAGTTAATTATATGTCTATTTATTGCTGATATAAGGGGAACTCATGCTAAAGGTGGAAGATATTCACTTCTCCCATTCTATATAAGTCCTAGATTGATTATTATATTTACATTTTACAGTAAAATGCCAGTCTTCTACATGCAAGAAAAAAACCTGTGTTTGGCAATAATCACTGATTGATTGTCACTGTTGAAATTTATTGGTAAATACAGATGCTCCTCGGGTTGCGATCGATCAAGTTACGATCTTTCGCATGTACGATGGAGTTTACTGTACTGTTATTCGGCACCCACGGGGATCGGTAGGTTCCGGATAATTGTAGTTTCTGGTTGCTTGAGAGGTAATTGTAACTCAAGCAACCAACTCCGAGGCGCTCCGCTTCCCCATTCACCTGCAGGCTAGCTTCTGCAGCCGGCAGGTAAACGTAAACAGCCAGGGGCAATAGCCAGACTGCTCTGGCTATTGCAAATCGCAATTGCCAATAGCAGGCTGGCTGTTACACCCACCCACTGAGCACAGGCGTGTACCTGAGATAGAACTTTGTCTATTAGGTCTAGTCGTCCTCTTGGTGTGCAGGGTATTAATAGCCAGCCTGCTATTGGCTATTGCAATTTTAAATGGCCAATAGCTTTCTGCCTATTGCTCCCCATTGGGCATTGACCGCTGCAGTACAGTACACGCCCCGGTTTACAATATGACCATGTTACGATGGGTTTATCAGAACGTAACAACATTGTAAACCGATGTGCGTCTGCATAAAGGCTTGCAAACTTCAGAAGGGGCTCATTCAGACATGCAGTCACTGATACAGGTTATCACGTGGCTTTTTCCTGCCTGTGTTCCATGAATGCAACACAGGAATGCACTCCAACATATAGGGTCAGTTCAGTAATCAGTATAAGTTATTTTACAACCTTCATTATTTTATCTTGTTTTCTTTATGTACAATAATATTGCAGGGGTGTAATTTTTTTTTCAAACGTTAAAAATATATTTTTAATTATAAAGGGCCTTTTCATCTTAATTATCAGAATTTGTTTCTCATCAGTTCACAGTTTCTCAGCTATAAATAGCATTGCCAGCTCTCTTCATTAAAAACTTCATAGATATTCACTATTTGCACCAGCCAAAAGCTAGTGAAATTTTATGGTGTGCTAATCTACGCCAGGACAAGTTTCATTATTATATAAATAGGGCAGTTGTCCCGACCCACCGACAGACCCCCCTCCCCCCCCCAGCATTCCCACTGCCCATCACTGTAATCATCAGAGCAAGACCCTTCCTCTCAAACTTCATCTACATAGTGACTGTGAAGTTAATGGGTTTGAGAGGAAAGGTTGTGTATCTATGATAAATCCCACCGCCCATCACAGTGATTAGTACAGTGGACCATTTAATCTGAAACTATGTCCTACTTATTAAATGCCACTTATTTCTTTAACCAGTTGACATCCGCGGTGTTAAACCCCCTTCCCATCCAGGCCATTTTTCAGTATTCAGTACCCTTGAAATAAACTTTGTAGCATAATAATCAATAATATAATGCATTAATAATAATATTATGTGGTAAATCTTACTGGTCCATCTGTTAAAAAATTTAGTGAATAAAAAAAAAAAATTACATTCCAAAGATTTTCAATAAAAATAATAATCATTTTAAAAAAAGTTCAAAGAACTGGGTGATAAAAATCCACCATATTCTTAAAGCAGAACTATGGGGTCAGTGCTTTTCCAGTGAGCGACGGTATGTGTTCGCTCACTTCCCAATCTATTGAGCCGACCTGTGACAGTTCCATTGTCACACGTCGGCTCGAACTATGAGGCTGAGTGATTTTCACTCACCTCGTAGATCTCCTTTAATGAATTGACTCTATTGGTGTGTATACGGATTAGTTCTTGTGCAATTTTGCAGTGTCAATGACTGTTGGAGCATTAACCTGCACTGTTGTGTCAGCTCTGTTTATTACAGAAATGTATATCAACCAAAGGGTCAACGCATGTTAAAAGTTAGGCAGAGGTCAGCATTTGTTTGATGTGGCTCATTGCCTGTCTGAATGGGTCCTAAGAACTGAAATAGCGGTAACAGCGGCTTGCTACTTTTTAAGCAATAATTTCTGAATCAGTTTAACAATAACAATGTTCTTGCTACATGCTTGCCAATATTCTGAAATGGAATCAGTGCCTTAAAGGATAACTGTGCTATTCTTTAAGTTATCCCTGTCCTTATACTGACCAGTCCACACCTCTGCCAGATCCACGCTGTGAGATCCCCACATCCACACCTCACAAGCCGCATAATGTGGATATGGCAGCAGCGTGGACTAGGAAGTATAAAACTTTGGGAAGGGCCGAAAGGGATTTAAATAAAGATAGTTATCCTTAATCACTCCCATGTTTACCCCACTATTCCCCTTGATCACTGAGCCCTGGAATGGTCTTTGAAGTTCAGTACCATTTTGTAGTTATACTGTTTAGTATTAAAGGCCTACTCCAGGCAAAATGTTTTTCTTTTTAAACCTCCAAAATAGGTGGGGAATGGAAATAGTTTTATTCAGTTACTCCGTGGAAATTCTTCAATTTTCATCTCCATGACACCAAGACAAATATAGAGGGGAATAGGGCGGTGGGCCACTGGGAGAGGAAGGTATACACAGCGCTTAACTATTCCACTGCCAAGGTGGGGTTTGTTGTTGTCTTTATCCGCATTAGAGTTATTGTTATGGTGACACCCTCTGCCAGGTGACACGGGCTCACCCAAGCACCAGACTGTTTTCAACAGAGCTCTTGATGGTGGAGATGGGTTTAACTGCTTGCTGGTACTAGGTTGCGGCCCCATGATCGCCCTGCCAAGGGATGAACGAAGATAGGAGGGCTCCAATGAGGAGACAGTAGTCTGTAGCATTGCCAGGACAAGGCAAAGGTTTTGACAGGAGATACCTAGAGAATGGTCAAACGGTCCAGGTCTGCAGCCACTAGACAGTGGATACAAAGAGGAGATGCAAAAATAGTTGGATCCAGGCAGGGGTTGAGGCAGGCGGCTAGCAGAGAGTAGTCGGTAGATAAGACAGAAGACAAGTCAGGTCCAGGCAGAAGATCAGGGTGGGCAGCAATTGGAGAATGGTTAGACAGTCCGGGTCAGCAAACAGGAAACAATTCTAGTATTGAAACTCTTGTACATGCAGGAAACTGGCTTGAAGAAAGAGCATCAGCCCCTTGCAGAGCTGGTGCTTAAATACCCTTCTGAATTCGAGGCGACACGCCCAGCATCATCTCAGGCAATTCTGGATGTCCTGGTCTAGAAACTGTGGCTATCATTAGCCATACTGGCCTGGATTCTGTGAGAGCTATTAGTAGTAATGGAAGAGCTCCTATGAGTACCATTAGAGGTACTAGTGGGTCTTCTGGAAGTCCTGGCTGGGATTCTCAGAGGAGATCTGTAAAACCCAGCAGGGACTTTGAGCGTACCATAACATTCTGTAATCTGGATAGGAATGGGAGATTGAGGGGAGATCTACAAGGGATATCTGTATCAGTGACAAAAAGCAGAGGAATGGTTGGAAATTTCCTCTCACCGTCTGTTGTGACTGTGGACCAAGAAGTGGCAAGAAATCTCCCCAGTGGGCACCCAGGCAGCAATAAAAACCTGGGCAGAAATTCTAACCCTTTCTCAGTGACAACCGTTCCCCTCACACACAACGACATGACAGACGGCATACAAACTAGCCATAAGTATTTACCAAGTCAATCCAATATTTAAAAAAAAATGTTGGCTGGAGTCGGCCTTTAACATTCTTAAGGATTTGCTGTGACTGTAAAACTGACTGTAGTGTCTTTCAGTGTAAATATGGAAGAGAAGGTCAGCTGTTTACTGGAATCATTCATCCTATATATTTATTTGTATGTGCTAATAAACCTTTTACATGTAATTTCTCTCTAGATCCTCCTCATTGTAAGCAAATGTTTATCATAGGGTGGTCAGTCCTTTTCTAAAAAAAATTAATTGCTATCAATGTGTAAGCTAACCATTTGGTCATTTCAGCTGTTTATCAAGATGTCCAGTATAACCTGTGAGCTCTATTAGGTCGCCCTGCAGGCTTTACTGAATACAGTACTGTACTATTGCTGCTGTCCTCTGTGCTTTCCAGTGTTGTCTCTTGTTCCTGCACTAGGACACATTAAGTCTCTGCTTTTTGCAAATAAGATGCCAAGCGCGGGTTTGTCCAATGCTTCAGAGCAGACATAATAAACGGATCTGCCTGATGACACTATCACCAGCCTGAAAAGCACAGACAAAGCATTCAGTAAGGCGCTGGAGGGTGTCGAACAAAAGCAACAAACTGAGCTGTTTAAAGGACTTCCTGGCACACCAATCCAACAGTGTTAAGGTGCCCATACACCTGCCGATTATCGTACGATAATCGTCAGGTGTATGGGCAGCTTGCGCCCGCAGCGGGGAGGGCTTGCGATGATCGCAAGTACGATCTGCCTGTCCAAGATGGGCAGATCGTACGAAATTTTAATCACCTTACAACCATCGCACAACGAAAGTCGTGCGATGGTTGTAAGGTTTATGGGCAGCTTTATCGTGATCTAGGCCTGCATCAACATTTACGTTTGCTGGCATCTCTTATGTAATCCAGTAAGGCCCATTTGGATCATATCACATGGCCTGCACAGAATTAGATGGCGGGCTGCAACGTCAGGCTGTCCGTGCCATTAATCTCTGGTCATGTAACGTGCAACATTGTGGACTG
>NW_017306985.1:297108-348712 GCF_000935625.1 Nanorana parkeri | reverse complement strand
TTCATGCACGGGCCGTGGAATCTGCAGCAACGCATATTTGGTTCTGCACCCGCGCTGCTAGTAATGTATATCCCTCTTCATCTGCTCCTCTCTCTCCTCTCCACTCTGCTGCTGTTGCTATGGTTACCCTGTGCAGGATGAGATCCTGGTGAGTAGTCAGGCAGCGGCTGATGCGCCAAGCAGAGAGAGTGCATCAGGGCAGTCATTTTGCAGGCATTTATCACTGCGAAACAATATGAAAAAAAAAAATCAAGCTACCGGTACACAAATTGACCTCTTAGAAGATCTGCAAAAAAATTTAGATGCCACTATATTCTTAAACTGAATAACACAATGGTTTGTAATATATCAAACTTAGCCACAGGCTTGCTGTAATACATTGTGAACACGTCACGCTTATCCTCACTTTACCTCACAGAAAACTGGAATGTATACCGTGGTCTGATTAACATACACACTCAGAAAATAATTTTAAGGAGCCCCAGATGCACCCTCCTGCCTTGCTCAGTCCCCCCTTGTGTGTGCTCATGTCCCTTCCTCCTGTTCCTTTCCTGCTATTAACACTGTGTGTGAGAGTCCACACTCCAGACCTTGACCGGCAGCCACGTCACTCTGATAAATTAGATCTGTCACAGTTTAGGAGGCTTGCATAACGATTTTTTTACTTCAGAATCCAGACCTGAAATGCTTTACAGAGCTGCAAGAGATAATTAGGCTGTCAACGGTTTATACGACCTGTAAAAAAAAAATGTAAGGTAAGGTTCTCACCTTTTACAAGATGAAAATATCAGCCTGATTACCTCTTTCCTATTAACAATATTGGCAACAAGTCTCATTTTTACTGGCCAGCCTGGTGTAATGTTGACCAGGTGAAAATCATGAAGAGGACATCATACAAAATGGCCACCGGCCTTTACTGAAAACAAATACTGTCATATTCTAGGATGGTTTAGTCAATAAGGTTTCTTGATGCATATCTAAAGCCGTTATTTTAGCTCTGGATGGAGCAGAGGTTGGCTAAAACCCCTGCCATTTGTTATGGCTGACCATGTCTACGGTTGCGGCCTGCCCATTATTACACCAGAGTTTATTAATATGAAAGAGATTGTGAGGTTGGTATTGTTCCCAGAAAGGGTAGCAACCTTATCTTTGTCTCATTGGGGAGATTGTCCTTCATTTCCTGTCTTAAGGCACTACAGGAAGTGATAGGAGATCTCTCCAAATTAGGGTTAAATGCTGACCAGGTGGAAATCTAGAAGTCAGGTATACTATGAGGTAATATGTGTGAGGTAGAAGTCAGGTATACTATGAGGTAATATGTGTGAGGTAGAGGTCAGGTACACTATGAGGTAATATGTGTGAGGTAGAGGTCAGGTACACTATGAGGTAATATGTGTGAGGTAGACGTCAGGTACACCATGAGGTAAAATGTGTGATGTAGACCTCAGGTACACTATGATGTAATATGCAGGGATTCCAACCTGCCAAAACTAATTTCAGGGAGGTGCCCAGAAATGAGAGGGTACCTCCCTGAAATGATAGCAGAGGAGCTAATGCTTCCCTTGCTATGTGCTGATTTTTTGTGTGTGTTTTTTTTGTATTCTTGCAGCGGCCGCAGAATTAAAAAAAACAAAAACCAAGCTTGCAGGGAAATTAATAGCTAGGCTGCTATTGGCCATTCCAAATTGCAATAGCCAATAGCAGGCTGGCTATTGCACCCACCAACTGCTGCTGTCAATCAGCAGAGGAGACATGAAGAAGAACTTCAGGTCCACCTCTGCTGATTGACAGCATCAGTGAACGGCTGCAATAGCCAGCGGCCGCCATCAGAATAGAAAAAAAAACAGATAGCAGGGGATCCCGGGATGGTTTACTCTGCTAGATAGAGCAGAGTAAACCTTTCCAGGATAAAATGTTTCTCTCGCGAGCTTCAGGAAGCTGCTATTGTGTAGCAGGAGACTCCTGAAACGTCCGGGAGAGTTGGGATGCCTGAATATGTGGTGAGGTAGAAGTCTGGTACACTATGAGGTAATATGTGTGAGGTAAAAGTCGGGTATACTATCAGGTAATATGTGTGAGGTAGAAGTCGGTGTCACTATGAGGTGAAATAAAACCAAGTTTTTTCTTTTTCTCTGTGAACAGATGGAATTTGAGGTAAAACTGTAAAAGTTTTTTGTTTGTTTTTTTTTTTTTAAAGGGTGTGGGGTTTTTTTTCTTCTTTTTTTAGTGTATTTAGGAGTAGTCTTTTATTTAGTATTTTTTGTGATTTTAATTTTTTTTTTGTGTAATTTTTTTTGTGTAATTTGTTATCGTTATTTGTGTACTATTGTTTAATGTTTTGATTTTAGTTGTTTCACATTTAGCAAGACGTTTAAACTCATTGCACCAAAACAAACCTAATGAGGGGAGTATGGAGACTGTCATTGCTGATCTTCTGAAATAAATGCTAGATGCCTGGCTGTGTCTGACTCTGTGTGCTTTTGCGTCACAGACCTAGGACAAGCATGCTGCAAGGGCTTATGTGCCCAAGGGTGTTAAGTTAATGCATACGCGTTTTTGCATGCTTTGCATTAGGAAAGCACATTCAAATAAATCTGCTGCCAGTACATTAAAACATCAAAAAAATGGACATGCATAATTTTTTGTAACGTAAAGTAGCTTTACAGTGCGCATCCATGACTGGGAGGGTCCTGGTGCTGTGTGTAGACATGTGCAGCCGTCTGCACACCTCTATGGCAGAATGTGGCTGCACACGTCTACACATTGACCCGAATTTGTACATCCGTACAGGTGCACTATATTGCCAAAATTATTGGGACAGCCCTCCAAATCATTGGATTCAGGTGTCCCGTGAAATTTCCTTGCTACTAAATATTCCACGGTCAACTGTTAGTGGTACAACTGTTAGTGGTATTATACCAAAGGGGAAGCAATTGGGAACAACAGCAACTCAGCCACAAAGTGGTAGGCCACGTAAAATGACAGAGCAGGGTCAGCGCATGCTGAAGCGCACAGTGCGCAGACGTCACCGTCTGCAGAGTCAATAGCTACAGACCTCCAAACTTCATGTGACCTTCAGATTGGCACAACAACAGTGCGTAGAGAGCTTCATGGAATGGGTTTCCATGGCCGAGCAGCTGCACCCAAGCCTTACATCACCAAGTGCAATGCAAAGCATCAGATGCAGTGGTGTAAAGCACGCCACCACTGGACTCTAGAGAAGTGGAGACGTGTTCTCTGGAGTGACGAATCATGCTTCTCTGTCTGGCAATCTGATAGACGTGTCTGGGTTTGGCGGTTGCCAGGAGAACGGTACTTGACTGCATTGTGCCAAGTGTAAAGTTTGGTGGAAGGGGGATTATGGTTTGGGGTTGTTTTTCAGGGGTTGGGCTTGGCCCCGTAGTTCCAGTGAAGGGAACTCTTAAGGCATCAGCATACCACGACATTTTGGACAATTTCATGCTCCCAACTTTGTTGGAACAGTTTGGGGACGGCCACTTCCTGTTCTAACATGACTGCGCACCAGTGCACAAAGCAAGGTCCATAAAGACATGGATGAGCGAGTTTGGGGTGGAGGAACTTGACTGGCCTGCACAGAGTCCTGACCTCAACCCGATAGAACACCTTTGGGATGAATTAGAGTGGAGACTGCGAGCCCGGCCTTCTCATCCAACATCAGTACCTGACCTCACAAATGCGCTTCTGGAAGAATGGTCAAACATTCCCATAGACACACTCCTAAACCTTGTGGACGCCTTCCCAGAAGAGTTGAAGCTGTTATAGCTGCAAAGGGTGGGCCAACTCAATATTGAACCCTACGGAGTAAGACTGGCATACCATTAAAGTTCATGTGCGTGTAAAGGCAGGCGTCCCAATACTTTTGGTAATATAGTGTATGTCAGATTGTCTCTGCATGGACGTGCACGCTGCATGTCCGTGTGAATGAGACCTTACAGACATGCTAATGGGTGCATTACCTCAATACTTCAGTGTGAATGGGCCCTAAATGAGTGTCAGAAAAGTAGAATTATCTTATCTTTATAGCTGCACCTGGCCAATTACTCTGAAGGCATTGAATCCAAAGCATCAGCACGACAGGCAGAGAACAAACATTTTTTAAAGAAGAGTTCAGTAATGGCAGCCCCCGGTTCTTACATGACTGAGTCTCTTTAATTTCGCCTTTCCTATTGACTCCAGTGAAAGTCTCCTGATTGACCTAGTCCTAAAAATAACATGAAATAATAACAAAAAATTGTATAGTTGGAAGAGTCTGGTATAAATTAAGCAGCTCCTAATAAAAAATGGTCTATTTTCTATGGATAAGACAGTATTAGAAGCAGGCCTCGTCTCATGACCGGATTGATGGCTGTGAAAAACTATGAAAGGTCTGGAGTTAAACATCTCACAGACTGCAATTCCATCTATTCTATCTCCTCCCCTGGAAGGGAGCAGTCTTCAAATTACAGATAAGAGATGGCTGGATTTGGCAAGCTTTTTCTGCTTAGTGACAGAGCAGCAGCATGATATTTACAGCCTATTCAGCAGACAGAGGCTTGCTGCCATTTCATTGTCTGGCCTGGCCGAGCACTGAACAAGATGGCCGACATTCTGCTCTCGTGTTTTTTGAGTGAGTTTGTGGATTTTGCCTGAAGTGTGTGCATGTGTCTCCTAATCTCAGCTTGTCACATTCCTGCCTTCAGACCGCATAGTGACCCCACCATCTCTCACGCTTTACTTTTTCCTTGTGTGGCTTCATAATCGTGTGATGTTCAGAAACCGGGCACTGGTGCTCCAATTTACGTCTCCTCTCTGCCACATGGTTATATGTAAATGTCCCGTAATACGGGCTTGTTGAACAAATACAGCTACTCAGTTAACACGTGGTCATCATTTTTATTTTAAATTGATATTATGTAATAAAATACTGCAAAGAGCAGAGGTGTGTGGTAGCCCAATTGTACTGCAGTTTAAGTACTGACTAATTGCAAGCTGCACTCTCATCAGTCAGTATGTGCTACTGCATATGTCTGCTCTGTGCGCAGTGTTGTTCTATCAGCACTAAATGTAGAACTGAAAATTTATAAGACACACGTTAAATGCTTAATTAAAGTGGCATTTTTGTCTTTTTCTTTTAAACAGAGTGGCGGCATAACTAACATGGCAAGAGAGGAGATTTTTTTTTTCTTTCAAACTTCAATTAGTTTTAACAGCACCAATTCTTTTATGGTAGTCATATACGGCAACACGGATGCTGTTCTTCAATGACTGGTAAACATAGTCCTAGAGAGGCTAAAGTAAACCTGTCACGACCTGTGTGCTTCACAGCATAATTGTAAACGTGAATAGGTAGAGCTTACCTTCATTGAAAACCATGTGTCAAAATGATCAGTGGATCAGTTACAGGCAGCTCTTCCTATTAAATGTTAGCTTACCGCCCCATGTCACCTCCAAAGCTTTCTTATTAGTTCTTTGTGTGACCAGTAGAGAGGTTCAGGTGTCAAGAGCAGGCAAGCAAAGCTGAAATTTGGAGGAAAATGTGAGCTTTGTATATAACTTCCCAAGATCTGCTGATCATTTAGATGTGACTGAAGGTAGCTGCCACCTATACGTTTATACACCATGCACATTTTTGAATTGCCCAGGTTTGGATGGGTTTATTATGTCTTTATAGTGACTGCAAGTTTTACATTAACACATCTAAGAATTAAATAACAGCCAATATTTGTGTACTCTGTTTTCAGATGTAAGTATCTAGACATGCAATCTCTTTAAACCAATGATTCTTTTGTTGACCAGTGTATATTGACCGGTCACAGCCCGGTGGACACATGGCCCAGTAACCAAGTTACCTTGTTGCCACTTATACATGATTCACTATGGTATGTGCACACAGCCGTTAGAGAAGCTTTATGGGAAGTATAAACAACTATTTATTAATGCATTTTAAATAACTAGATGTGTAACCCTAACATATTAAATGCATGCCGTCAGTGTGTCACTTAAATCTCTCTAATACTAAACACATGGAACCTCATTTTATCATTGTGTCAGAGGGAAGGACTGTCTCAAAAAAGTAAGTGTTGCCCATAACAACCAATAGGTTCCTTTCACTGTGCTGTGTTCTCTAGGTCAGGGGTACCTATCTGGCTATCATTGACCGCAGTTTCTTCCTCAGATGCATTGATAAATGACAGTGAGTTGGGGTGTGTATATGTGATATACATGCATCTTCTCTGCAGTAACAAAATCACCTTTCATTGAACAGGTCATCCGGAAGGGGTGGCTGACCATTAACAACATTGGTATAATGAAAGGAGGTTCAAAGGAATATTGGTTCGTCCTCACAGCAGAGAACCTGTCTTGGTACAAAGATGATGAGGTAAGTCCCCATCTACATAAGATATGTGCTTTTTATATGTGGTAAGCTGTATTTTAGATGTCTGTATTGTCCTTGCATTTTGCTTTGAATTGCATTATATTTTATTATTATTATATTCACACTATTTATCACTTTTATTGTTATTATCACGTATATCAATTAGTTTAGAGTGTATCACATAGGGACCATTCAGTTTGGTAGCACTGATTTGAGAATACATTATTATTATTATTATCATTATCATTATATAATACATTGCAACTGTAAAAGTATAGGAATGACATCAAAGAAAAAAATACAGTAAACAACAGACTTTACATACCAAGTAGTCACTGTTGGCCTCGACACAGAAGATGATGCTTGCAGCACAGTGGGCTGACTATAGGTCGCCATATACTATGCAAATTTCTTGATGGCACCCTTTCGGCCGGCATCACCCGATCAGCTGATCGAAGGAGCCGGAGTGTAAGATTTTTAATAACGTGTGACAACCACTTATATAGAACTCGGCTGCGGATAGCGTATAACTTATAAATCCATATATTCACAAAAGAAACGGTTTCAGTTTAAATCACTGTATTCATTTGTTAAGACAATAGTATTCACAACATAGACTCCAATTGTGTGTCATCAAACCAGAATCTGCAGCGGCCTTTAATCCACTCTTTTATCACTTGGCACAGTGCATGGTACTTGCGTTTAGTAGTGTAGAGGAACAACAGGTGAGGATCCTCTGCGAGAGAGTGAGAGAGGGAGCGTCCTGGGAATACCACAGTCCCTTTAAGTGGGATGGTAGTCTCGGTTCCTCGTGTCTAAAGGTCCCCACACACCTTACGATAATCGCGGGAAATCCCGCGATCATACGATTATCGTAAGGTGTGTGGAAGCCGTTTGAGCTCTACTACTGTAAGGTCGCACGACTTTAAACTTACAGACATGTTTCAAAACCCGCCGAGCATCGTACGATGTTTGGCGGGTGTGTAGCATGTTCGTGAGATAAAAGCCGGATGGGCCGGTGTGCGCAAGCGCACACTGCCCGTTCGGCATTGCGGTCATCGGATGCCCGCCCCACAGGGGGCGTGGCTTGCGATCATCGCAAGTACGATCTGCCTATGCCAGATAGGCAGATCGTACGTTTTTTAAAGTACCTTACAACCATCGCAAGACAAAAGTCTTGCGATAGTTGTAAGGTGTGTGCCCAGCCTTAGTCCAGAGTATCAGCACCTGTGAGGGTAATCTGGGCTGCGCATGAAATGTACAGTGCAGGAATGCCCAACAGGGCTGGCGAGGGAGATTGAGTTCCTGGTTTCTGCTGTCCTGCAAATCAGTTCTCCAAGAGGGGTCAGGAACACAGGGACGGTCAGCATCTGTATCCAACTCAATACTGAGACGCCGATCGTTCCGCCACTCGGTCCTTAAGTGGGCCGCCATAGAGGAGGAGCAGAGTGATGCCCCTGGAGCAGGCGGTGCCGAGCGCCGCCCTGTAGACGTGGACGTAGGATGATGTAGGAGGAGTGGGCGGAGCCTTACGCCATGCGGGCGGACCCGCATATTACACGGAGGAATCTGTTCTATTTTTGTCGTTCAGCCCGCAGGTTGAAAAAAGAAAATAGTAGTGTATTATCCTGGTCAGTTCTGTGCAAGGTTTGTTCCTTCTCAATCTATTAGAAATAGGCAAGCTTTGCCTGGAGGCAGTGAGGACTTTGTGGCTACACCATACTTATAAGGCCCCTACAACTGGGACATTAAAAATGCCTAGCTTGATGCTGGGGATTTTTCCCTTTTGATTGTAGCCAGGTTTCCACAGCCTTCAAAACGGGTTTTCCAACTGGATGATTTTAACCAACTCTGCACCTCCTTATATAGGGCATAAATCCCAACTGACATCCATACTCGTGGCGATGTTTTCCCGCCAAAATAACGGTTTTTCCCGCCGAAAAAATCCACCGTTGGATACTCTTAAAGAGACAGTACACTAAAATACAAAAACTGGGAAAAAACACCAAAAATTGCATGTAACCAAAAGTCCCCACATTCCCATAAAAATGGGCATCTAATGGATGCCATTTATACAGTCTTTCCAACTGTCACTCATTAAAGCAAACATCCAGCCAGACAGGTAATTATATGATTAAATTAGCAACCAAACATTTGTAGCCCTGTTCAGCCACTTTTGTGGTTCACAAACCTTTGACACACCTTATAGCCAGAGGGTGACAACACAATTCCAACCTGAAGATCTGCTGCTCTCATTGACACCTTCCCACTTCCAGCCTGCTCATTGAACATGGCCTTGCATCACCATGTTAGTGCTCATGACGATGGGCATTCTTGTCATACAAAAGCAAATGCATGCAGGGTTTGACAAGAAAAGGCATCCAAAGAAACGTAGCGCAACACAAAGCAGGTCCAATGCAGCTTCTGAACTGCCAAGTGTGCTGCTCACATACAGGGCCGGCCTTAGGGGTGTGCGAGCAGTGCGGCCGCACAGGGCGCCATGGCAACAAGGGCGCCGTGCGGCCGACACAGCTCGTCCTGGGGGCGGCTTCTCTCCCTCTCACCTTAAAGGGTGTGGCCAATGAGGGGTGTGGTCACTGAGGGGCGCTGTAAAGCTTTCTCGCACAGGGCGCCTAAAGGCCTAAGGCCGGCCCTGCTCACATAAAGCCAATAGGATTTTGTTAACCTGTAACTGATGTGCGCTCCAAATGCTAATGCCCTTCGACATGAGCCTTTAGAAAGGTTTTCTCTTTGCTTCCTCTCTGCTGTAAACTGCCTAAAATCTCTCAATCCAGCCATAAGTGCCTAACATATGCTAGATGACAGCATGAAATCTAAATCGACTGCCTTCTAGTTCAGGTACTTTAACTCTTTATATATGATATTGGGTGAGCTGACAACTGTTGATATTTAACATAGAATTAAAGGGATTATACCAAACTATATTTTAAATTGCTTTTCCTGGTCTGAAAATATTGCAGGCTCTTTTTTTCTGTACTGATATGTTCCCCATGCCTGTTGATCTACCAGAAATGCACTAAGCTCTTATTTTCCTCTTGAGGAATGACACCACATGTGTTTTTGTGGACTACACTTAAATGACTTGGTGTAACTGCTCAGGTGTCTGTTGTTAAACCACTAAAACCTGCTTGTTATTCTCATCTCTACAGCATAAGGACTTATTGTTTTGTAGTGCAAGATAAAGTGAGAGGACACCAGATGACCTTGCTGAGTGTACAGGACACAGGACAGCTCTGAATTTCTGATACAGTCAATAGGTTTTTTATCTTACATTTATTGTACAGATATAACAAAATGCTTCTGATGTAATATTTCACTGACCAAAACATTTCATACACTTTTTAATGCTTTAATCTTCAGCTAGCAGGCAATTTGACATACAGTAAAAAATGTGAGGAAGAATAAGTAAGTATGCTTGATGCCAACAGTGAAACTAGGTGTAATCCGTGTCCAGAAGGTGGAATTACACGTTAAAATTAGAACTGTAATGTGTGAACAGAGAATCACATGTAAAGGCTTGAAGATGATCTTAAAGAAGAACTCCAGGCATAATTATTCTTAACCCTTGCAGTGTGCACTGCAATTTTCACCTAGGGTTAAAAATTAGACAATAAAAGAAAGGGGCGAAATTAGGCAGTGCAGTAGTAACAATTAATAAATAAATTATTCCCTGTGAACAACGTCAACTCCCAATAAAAATCTATAATACAATGAATTATTGAAGACTCCCCAAGGGAAATACATACACAGGGAATTCCAAGTACCAAACCAAAAAATCACCATCACTTTATTACAAATACAAAATAAACTCTAATAATCATGAAGTACAAACAACTACAGACTTTAAAACCATCTAAAATTACCATCACCCTGCATGATGCTAAATATATTAATACATCATCAATACAGATGTCCAAAATGCAAATAATATACATGATTCCCAATTGCAACTAATACACTAGAGCAGGGGTGCCCATAAGGTCGACCGCGATCTACCAGTCAGAAATAAAAAAGATATAATCACCTGAACCTCAAAGCCGTCTTTCCCCCCTCTGCTCCAGCGGTCCAAAGTCCTGTGAGCCATCACATCCTATACAGTGTATAGGACGCTGAGGAATATTCAATCGCTGAAGTGGAGGTGGAGCGAGGCTGCAGCCACACGGCTCCAAGGTTCAGCTAGATGAAAATAAGCACTTGACCCTTGCTGTGCAATAGTAGCCTCACAGCAAGGGTTAAGAATAATTGTGGCTGGAGACTAGGGTTGCCACCTTTCCATCCAGTGAAACCCGAACACTCTAGCGATGCACAGAATTTTTTTGGGGAGAATGAGTTGCAGCTTATTCATATGTAAATAGTGCCACCCATTAATATGTAAATATCACAGTCAAGATTATTTTCAGTGGGGGGCCAGTAGCCCCATCTTCATTTTGGTTGCCCCTGTCTGCCTGACATCTTGTGTCCGGATTTCAGCTGCCATGAAACCCCGACACAGCATTCAAAACCCGAACTGTCCGGGTGAATCCTGGACAGGTGGCAACCCTACTGGAGACAGCTCTATATTGCATGCGGACTTTGAAGCAGACCTTTACCCCCTTTTGCTAAAAATCACACCAGCATGCAGCTCTGCATACTGATTTAAAATCATCTTACATCCATTAGTTGAACAAACTTGTTTTTCATTTACTTACAAAAAGAGCTAATCTACTTTCTGGTCCAGTTATGCCACAAATGATGTAAGTGCCAAAATGTTGCATTCTGGGAAGGTTACATCAGCAGAGCTTTGCTGGGAAATCTTATCTGTAATCTCACGAGATCCCAGGGAAAGGCATTATTTTCCATTGAGATGATGTGCATGGTCACATGTCTTAGTCACATGTGCCAGAGTTCCAGGAAGTAACTGGAGAGCTAGTAATCTGCCCTTAGTTAACATGGCCACAGTCAGAAGACTGGGGAAGAAAAGAGAAACAAGGTCTCAAAGAATACAAAGCCGGCAATTATCTAGAAGTGTGTGTTTGTAGATTGTCATTACTAAACATTTTTAAAGGTGTGTTTGTTGTTATTTTAAACATCAGGGTAAAGGTCCGCTTTAAAGCTGAATTCCAGACAGATATAAATAAGAAAACAAATGAATGCCACAGCCAGACTGTGCTGTGTGGCATGACTGTGTAAATGTTTGGCTGGACAGAAATACCAATCCTTTGGCAGGTAAAACAGCTCCTATATGTGGTATGTATTTCAACAGAGCCGTAGCTAGCTCCTTTTGCACCCGAGGCAAGAACAGAAAATTGTGCCCTCCGACAGACGTGTGCTGTATGCAACGTCATGCACATGCCTCCTGGATGGCAGCGCGGATGCGCAGAAAACTAAAATTGCATAAAAATTTGTTTTATTTGACGAAACTAAGAAAAACACTTTTAGTTTCCATTAATTTTGTCTGAAACAAATTTTTTGTGTGTGTGTTTTCCCTTTTGAAATAGAAAAAGAGATTGAGGACACAGAGTCCTCTGCCCATACAGGCGGGAGAGAGCGGCAGGGATCCGAGGGGAAGCTGGAGCCTATGCCGCTCCTCTGCTCCCTGCCGACCCAAGGGTGTGTTGGTCGCCTGGCGCCCTGTGCTCACCATGGCAACAGGGCGGAGGGGTGCAACCTGGCCAGCCCTGGCTGTGCTCCCCCTCTCAGCTGCACCTGAGGCGAGTGCCTCACTCGCCCCATGGTAGCTACAGCCCTGTATTTCAAGGTGTATTTAGCTGTTTAATGGAACCCATCTTTAAATGTAAGCTCTGCAGGACATTGCAGCACTTACCATATGTAGCTATATTTTATATTACAGCCATGGGACCATGCGCTACAATACTTTTTGTGTTTTCTTTTTAGGGGCCTTCATTTTTTTAATGCTTTTTTCCCCCCTAGTGTGACTTTTAGATCCGAAGTTCTAAGCTAGAGGCTGGAAATCTGCTGACACATTTATATTTTCCTGTAACTGCCTTGCCCACAATTACTCACAGATGTAACAGCTGGATTTCTCATGTGTTTTTTTTACTCAACTATCACTGAAAGGAACCAGCAGAAGGTTATTTTTTTTATATTCTGCGTGAATTTCTCATACAGGATTTCCAAGTTTCATTGTTTTCTTACAGGGAAGACTTTCCAAGGACTTGGAAGCAAAGCAAAAGGGGGAAGCACAGACTATAGAGAAGAGCTTGGAGCAGCCTTTGCTTCATACACACACACACACACACACACAAACACACACTGCCCAAAAATATTCCTCCCTTGTGGTAAAGTGGGATTTCCTCTAGCTTTTGTTTATTTACAGAGGAATGAAGAAGAGAAATCTTGCATCTTAGCATCCCTGTAGATGTGCAATATACTTAGCCAGTATCGCACTGAGGATGGAAGGCTCACTACGGCAGTTCTGAGGATGACTGCAGTGTAACCCAACATTCTGAACCAATTACGTGAACAGGGTGTGCGATCCGTGGGGAAGATCTGTACACTGTGTTGTCATGGTAGCAAGGAAGCAGAATTTTCTTTTTTAGTAGCATGTGACTGCAGATTAAAATAGGAAAAAAATAAATCAATTATAAGGATAAAATTCAAAATATTAACAACTACTTACAAAGCCATCCACAACTCTGCTATACAGCATCTCCAACCTAGTCTCAAAGTATCACCCTAACCATCCCGTTCATTTGTCCCAAGACCTCCTGCTCTATAGCTCCCTCATCAACTCCTACCATTCTCGCCTCCTGCACTTCTCTAGAGTCTCCCCATCCTCTGGAACTCCCTACCCAAACCTGTCCGTCGATCTCCTACTCTGTCTGCCTTTAGGCGATCCCTAAAGACTCATCTCTTCAGGGAAGCCTATCCCGACTCAACCTAGCCACTGAACTATCACTTTTTTAAACAATTCATCCCCACACAGCAACCACCTCTTTTATCACTTGCCACTCCCTTTTAGATTGTAAGCTCTCAGGGCCCTCCTAATCTTCCATTGATTTGTATTGTAAAGTGCTGTGCAAACTGTTGGCGCTATATAAATCCTGTATAATAATATAAACACAGAGTCATATAAAAAGGAGGAAGTACACCCCATATCATTTGACTTATTCAACATATTTGAACAGGCAAATATTCAATCTTTATTCAATCAATGCCTACAAATAATGGTGATACACTAGAACAAATAAAATGACATGGTGCATTCATTCTCACAACCTTCCTTTTTTTACAGAACTGCATATTAATAGCATTATATTTCAAAATGGATTTTGTTCTCTAGGAATCATTTATCTATATCAGTTTTTTTTTCAGTAAAAGTTGAGTTTTCCTTTTACATTAAAAATTTTGAAAATCCATTGCCGAATGAAATATGTGCTGCAGCTCCTTAACCCCATATATTCTTACAGAAGGGTGGAGCACCAATTGGCCCTTTGCCACTAATGGTAATAGAAAACACGTGTAGGGTTAGAACCGTCCAGCCCTTTTTTCCCCATATGTGTGCCTGCTAATTGTGAACTCGCATTTCACTTTCATGCAAAAAAACAGTTTTTCTTCTCCAAGTACATAATATGGAGCTTATAGAGACCCTGTCCCTAAAAATTGCAGTCAAAGAAAGGGAAAATTCAAGAATTGAAATGCTTACTTTCAGCATGTTTCCTTTTCACAAACATTCTTTTATTTGCAAATTGCCTCTAAACTTGCTATAAATTTGACTTTCTCAGGAAGAGTAAATTTCCTAGCACAGCCCCCTCTCTCCAGCCATGTCATAGGCCTCTCCTCTCCTGGGATTGTCTAATTACTGTGTGTTTTGGCCAAGCTCCTCCACCCATCCCTCAGCTGCCTACATATAACCTTGTAGAGGAGCAAAGGGTTAATACTATAGTGCAGGGGTGGGCAAACTCGGGCCCTACTCTGACAGCCACAGGCATGACTTACAGAGGCAGATGCATGATGGTATATGTACTTTCACCACAGCTGGAGGACTGGAGTTTGCCCACCCCTGCTATACAGTGTCACCAAGAACGTCTGACTGTCAGAAGTACTCGTTAATGCACATAGAGATTATACCACTTGCTAGAGTCTAGACAATCTTTGTGTGATAAGACCAATCTTCATTTCACTGAGAAATAGTAGAGAGGGGGGCGTGGCCAGCAGCCGAATGTGAGCAGACGTCTGTAGGGGAGCTCTCCCGCACTTTATCCTGAACGATACCCGTCGGGCTTTCCGGTACCCGTCTATCCTGCACTAGCCGATTGCCTAGGTCTCGCTGACGCCTGCACTCCGTTTTTGGGCTTCCTGCAGCCACATTGAGACCGGGAGATGTCCAAGAAGAAGGACGGTAAGGGCCTCCCTCCCGCGATCCAAGATGGCGGCGGCACACAGCACACGCTCCCCACCCCTAGCAAGCAGACAGGGGACAGAGGCAGGGATACAGCGGCGCGACTGGAGCGCTTCGCCCGCCATCCTGACACCCCTGCTAAGGGGCAGAGGCTCTCCTATTCTGCAGATCGGGCCACCCGCAGGGAGCTACTGCCAGATCGGCTGCAATCCTCAGCCTCTGATTCAGATGGGCCGGACGCCATCTTGGGCTAAAAAAAAAAAAAAAAAAGAAATAGTAGAGAGAACAAGGCAAGAATAGACATTTGTAAGGATCTGAATGTCCAACTGCTTTGGTTTGCTTGAGATGCAAGAAGGAAAAGAGGAAGTGCTTCCTATATGGACCATTTAAAATGCTTAGTATGTTCTAAAGATAGAGCCTGTGTTACTGTCTGTTTCACCTCTAGTTCAACCTTTGTTAGTTTTCAGAAATAGTTTCCTCCTGTAAGTTCTTGCAAAATGTAATCTTGTTCCTGTAAGTTAAAGCTGAACTCCAGGAAAAGCAAATCATTTATAAATACAAGAGGCGTGTATGTTCTTACTTAGATCCTGGTGTAATTTGTGTATTTTTTCTAGATCTGTGCAGTAATCCAGTTTGAAATATCCTTCCTGTAATAAAGACCACTCACTGCTGCTCTCTCTCCTTGCACAGGGTAGCTGGTCTTGTATCTGCCCCCTCCGGTAGTTTTCTGCAGCCAGCTTGTAGTAGGTGGAGCTGCTGGGTCCCTCCCACAGCTCTGCTCTCTGTACAGGCATTGTGCAGCATAGTGATAATGTCACTTCTACTTTTATCATTTAATATCTGGGTTGGTAAAGACATTTAATGCTCAGAAAGTGGATTTACACCGATTAGTCATAACATTATGACCACAAACCCTTTTACTGACTAAACAGCCCTTACCCATCAAGGCATGAACTCTGCTAAACCTCTGAAGCCCTCAATAGCAGATCCTTTTAAGTGCTGTAAGTTGTGGGGTGGGGACTCTATCGATAGGACTTGTTTTTCCAGTACATACCACAGATGCTCGATTGGATTGAGATCTGGAGAATTTGGAGACCAAGTCATCCCTTTGAACTCGATGTGTTCCTCAAACCATTCTTGAACCATTTTTTCAGTGTGGCAGGGCGCATTATCCTGCTAAAAGAGGCCACTGCCATCAGGAATTACCACTTTCCATTAAGGGGTGTACTTGGTCAGCAACAATGTTTAGGTTGGTTGTACAGCAGAACATTGCCCAAAGCATCACGCTGCCTCCACTGGCTTGCCTACCTCAAAGTGGTCATAATGGTATGGCTGATCAATGTATATCATTTGTTGCAGATGAGGAATATTTTAAAATGAAGATTTTTGTGGCTGGAGTTTAGATTTTAAAAAATAAAATTAAAAAAAATCATACAGGCATTGACATTTAATAGGCGTGCACTTAACTAAACTGGGATTTGTTTTCTCGGGGGGTTTGGACTTTAGTTTATGATTTTTTAAAATCAATGACACAATTTTAGGATTATTTCATAAGCCACAGTTTATTACAGTTTGATGGGTGTTACATATGCCACTGTAGTGTTGCATTTTATTTTTCCTTTTTTTATGCTTAAAGTATTTTTGTAAGGCACTGAGTTTAATAATTCATATCTGAAAAAAACGTGATAGCTGTTGCAGTGGGTGAGCAGGTGTTGAAAACTCCCCATCGTTGGATATAGCAATTATTTGGAAGGATAAAAATAAAATATAATCAACACATTTTAGAGATTGCCCCCCACCTTCAGGGCTTGTTTTCTTAATTTCCTGCCCCCTTGTAAATATATACAGTGTGTATGTGTATATATATTTAATACCAGTTTTATTTGGTTAGGTATGTTCAATTGAACAGATTTAGTGGCATATTTTTAATGTGGTGGATTATTCATTGATCTTAAGTTGTCGTTCATCCATTGGAACATTTTCCTCCGCATTTAAAAAAAAACAAACACTAGCTGTCTATATTTGCACCAAATCCCAGCTTATTACTACTGAAGAGTGACATATGGCTTGTGGCCTTTTGGGTTAGGAAGCAGGAAGGTCCCTCCACTGTAGTCTCTAAGAAGGCAATGTGTGATATTTTGGTTTTGAATGCTATATGCATTTAATAAAGAAGAAAAAATTTTTTATATTAGCAATATAGATAAATGAACTGAGTGTAAGCTTTTGTTTTTCTGCTTTGCATTCCCAGACCTTGATTTGTGGCTAGTTTCTAACAGTATTCATTGTTTGCCCTCTACAGGAAAAAGAGAAGAAATACATGCTGCCCCTGGATAACCTAAAACTAAGAGATATTGAAAAAGGATTTATGTCCAGCAAATTCATTTTTGCCCTGTTCAATACTGAGCAAAGGTGAGTATATTCTTTGTCTAGATGCAGTGCATTATGGTAACACTATATTAGCAGGTATTCCCACAAGGTAAGAGCATCAGCTTGTAGCAAACAGCATAACCTTATCTTATATCTTTAGCAGTCAGGTACGCCACCCAGCACCCCTACTAGATGCACATGCTTTGCCCCCATCCCACCATGTAGTGCCCAGGGGCTTAAGTAACCCATCACTAGACGTGAACATTCCCACACAGAGCAATGGGGATAGTGTTATCGGAAATTCAAATATTGACTTTGTGAAAGGCTCTGTTTGCATAGCCATTTTAGACAAGGGAAACGTCTCATAACAGGGAGGAATAATAGTGATCAGTATTTCTCTGACCTGTCTGGCCAAGCTTAATAGTTGTACAAGCAGATGCTGAGGTCCAAACATTGTTTGAACCTGATTGCTATCCCCCTGGATATAAGCCTGCGTTGGTGGGGTTTCCACTTTCTGCTTCTATACCCATACAGGAAAACCAAAATCTCTCTATTACCCATCCTTCAGTATTAACATAAATGCCACCCAAGTGTTCTTGTTTATACCTGCAGCTGGCTTGAGAGACATCTCCAAATGGTTGGATTGTGCCTGCACATGTCTTTTAATACCTATGGCCAGCTTCAGTGTTTGTGTTGCCTCTTTGGAGACATTCAGATTATTTGTTTCACTTGAAAAGGGACACTCTGTCTACATTTAGGGGTAAATACACTGAGTGGCCAGATTATTATGACCACCCCATCAGTACTTCGTTGGGCCGCCTCGTGACTCCACGAGATGTTGAAAGGTGATGCGAGGAATCTGACACTGCACTGTTGCCCTTCTGTTGTCTTGTACCAGTCTTGCCACTCTGTTCTGCCCTAACATTTACTAGTCGCTGACGGCCACAATTCGCACATTCAGACCCAGATTTTCGGCTGACAGTCCAGTCTTTAAACACTTTAACAACAGCTGCTCTTGAACATTTAACGAATTCTGCTGTTTTGCTGTGTGTGTTTTTTTTTTACCTACATGTGGTGAGGGGCCTTAGGATTCGTATGTTTTAGAGAAAACAAACTTTGTCGTTTTTTAACATCTAGATAGGTTCTAGTCTGGATCCTGGAGTCCTGAGGCTTTGTAGAGGTTTGGGTGGGATGAATCCTCCATTCCTAAGACCACATTTCCTCTCACTTCCTGTTGTGTTTCCAGGAAAGGAAGGCAAAGCAAATCTCCCCAAAATATAAATTGACAGAGGTTCTGTTCTGTTTTCAGGAATGTTTACAAGGATTACCGTCAGCTGGAGCTGGCCTGCGATACTCAGGAAGAAGTGGACAGTTGGAAGGCTTCTTTCTTACGTGCTGGTGTCTATCCAGAGAGAGCTGGGGTATGTACCAATACTGAATAATCAGGCCACCTGGTTGGTAACATCTTTTCTTTAATGTGGAGGTCCTAAGGATTTTAAAGTGACCCTGTTGCTATACAAAACATACTCCATAAATACCTTTCCTGTCCCACTGAAATCCACTCCAATGCAGTGAATTTGTCCCTCTAGGTCTGCTGGGAAACTGATACTTGCAGGGGTGTCAGTCTCCTGGGTCCTCCACAGCACTTAGTGATTCCTCCTTCCTCCCTTATACAGTAATAGCATGGAGGTCAGCAGGAACAACCACTGAGAGCTGCAGGGGGCCCAGTAGATTGTCTTTACCAGAAGTATCAGTTTTCTGGTAGTGATAATCTCCTGCTTCCCCCGCAGCTCTCAGTGGTTGTTTCACAGCATAGGAGTGAAGTTCAGAAGCACAGGCAGCAGGAAAGCTAAGTATTTATTGTCACAGGGAGAGATTTGCAGGGAATGTTTTGTATGGCGACAGGGTTGCTTTAAGGGTGACAGGGCTAGATTTACATCACTGAAGCCTGTATACACACAGTTTTTGGCACTAATAACATCCCTTTTACAAAGAACATATTCTTAATTTACTGGACCTAACCTGAATTAAAATAGTGACAGCGTGTG
This sequence comes from Nanorana parkeri, assembly GCF_000935625.1. Taxonomy (NCBI): domain Eukaryota; kingdom Metazoa; phylum Chordata; class Amphibia; order Anura; family Dicroglossidae; genus Nanorana; species Nanorana parkeri. The sequence continues at coordinate 329,559 of NW_017306985.1, read as the reverse complement.
CCTTCACCTCTTCTGCCAATAGGCAGAGGCCTACTGTGTTTAGTGGTAAATCCGGCCCTGTGACTGGAATGATAGCATTGATTGTTATCAGACAATCCATAAAGACAGACCACAATATATATTATTTGTCTATGTCCCGGAATGGTTTGTTACTGGGACTGGCCCATTGTGTTACTAGTCATCTGTTCATGCTATTATGCATCTGCCTCAACACTTGCTGCTCATTTGATGACCCCTTTGAGTTATAAAGAACTATATTCCTAGGAGACATCTATATAGCAATGATCGATGTCTTTTGGTAATAAATCAAAACTCACAAAATTATTTATATACTGACCCCCAAAATATGTATAATTTTTACAATTGGAAAATCATTTTCAGTTTACTAAAAATGTTACTGCAAGCGTTATTCTATGTTATACTATTGACTTTTGTTCTATTTTGGTGGGACTGCCAACTAACAAAACAACAATTGCGCTGGTTTGTGCTCATTAATTTACCAAATGCTTCTAAATGGCGATAACTATGAGGTTATGTGAGGTCTCTATTGACAGCAGACCAAGGAGCCATTCGAGGTGGAGATAATGTAACATCTAAGTACCAATTAATGAGAAGTAAAAAAAAAAATAACCTTTAGCGCCCACAATTTAGTTCCGACCTTATTTTCCTGAAAAATAAGGTTGGAACTAACCTTATAAAATAAGTTAAATTTTCTGGAAGAAAATGTAACTTAAAAGTGACCCAAACAGAACAAGATCAGCACTACCCTGCTGTTAAACAGATCAAATGGAGACAGCTGAAATTTCCCTCTATGCAGCACACAATTAATGAGAAGTAAATAAAAAAAATAACCTCTACCGCCACAAATTTTGTTCCGATCTTATTTTCCTCTGAAAGAAAATGTAAACTTAAAAGTTACCCTAACAGAACAAGATCAGCACTACCCTGCTGTTAAACAGGTCAAATGCAGACAGCTGAAACTTCCCTCTATGCAGCACACATTGTTGCTTCATAGCAAAGTAAATTACAAGTACATATTTTTTTTAAATACAATGTGTGCCCAAAGGTCTGTGGACACATAAGCAGCTACTATGTGGCCAAAAGTATGTGGATACCCCTCCAAATTATTTCGTTCAGGTATCTCCAGTAAAGGGTATAGTTAATGCTACAGCATAGAAAGACATTTTAGGCAACTGTACTTTTCCAACACTTTTTTGGGGGAAGGCCCTTTTCTTTTCCAACATGACTGCACCCCTTTGTACAAAGCCAGCTCCATAAAGACATGGTTTGATGGATTTGGTTTGGAGGAACTAGAGTGGCCTGCAAATAACCCTGACCTCAACCCTAATGAACACCTTTGGGATGGATTGAAATGCATATTCTCTCGTTCAACATCAGTTTCTGACCCCAAAAATCCTCTTTTTGCTGAATGAGCACAAATTCCCACATACCCACTCCAAACTTTTGTGGAAAGAGCTTAGAGACGAGTGGAGGTGTGATGTAGGTGTGATGATCAGGTGTCCACAAACTTTTAGCCACATAGTGTATATATGTGCATAAAAGTGAAGGCTGTTATAGCTGCAGAGTTGCTGGGGGTAACCAACTCTATATTGTCCATGGCAACAAGCTCATGTAAGTTTATGGCCTGGTGTCCACAAACGTTTGGCCATATATGTGTATGGGGATATTAAAGGTTAAAGGAAAAAAAACAGACCATATCTCTTTAAATGTAATCCTCAAGCTTTCCTTAGTCTTTGTGCCATGATAAATTAAGGCATTAATTAATTTGGCGTGGAACTATATGATAAATGCTGGTCATGATTCCTAATGAGATGGTGACTGCTTTTGCTTCCAGAATGCCATATCATAGTTCCCTCCCCTAAGATGCCATTTTGTGGTGGCTTAAGATTTTAAGCCATTGGCCATACCTCACCAGACTCCACACCGTGCTCATTTCCTGTATCATCATTTTAGAAAAACAAGGGTCAGGGATTCCTCCTTATCCACTAATTTTGGTGTTTTTCTATTTTGTCCCCTTTTGTGTGTTTTATTTTATTCTGTTGTGGCTCAATCTGGCCTCAAAGGACCTGGATAAAGTAAGTGGTGCGGTCAGCTCCAAGGGAGTCCTAATGCTCCTTCCTGCTTCTTTAACAACCTCACTTTCCTTTCTTCTTCTCCCATGAGTGGTCCTGGCGGGATGTTTCCAAGGGGGGCTACTGTCTTCCCTCATCATTTTTTTTTTATATCCTCAGTTTCGTCTGTCTCCGAGACTGGTCAGAACATTTAATTTGGGGTCTCTCCCCCTTTTCTCTCCTGGTTCTGACTTTCTCCCGAACTCTCTCCATAACATTCTTTTTATTTTGCATGCCTGACATAAAATATTGAAGTGAAACAGCGCAGTTGGACCTGGGGAATCCCTATTTCCCCATTGTCCTCCTCTGCACTCATATTTCCCTCTTTATAGTCTTAAAGGGAACCGTTCCCTAGACTATGAACATTAAAGTATTCACATATTCTTAGCAATCAGTAAAAGATCTTTAACACAAGCACTCACTGACTTCTGTAGCTGTATGCCTGTGGATTAATTCATCCTCAGATTCACAAGAAAGACTCTATACATTGCAGCTCCTCTCCCCTTGCTTCTTTTGCCAGCCTTCTATTGTAAACAAACCACAAGTGCTGTAAACTGTTCTATGATGTGATTGAGGATGAATTAAAACTCATTCACACCACCTGCACTGGGCTGCAACACAAGGACAAGGCAAACAGCTTTGTATTCACTGGTGCCAGTTCACACCAATGCCCTGCAATGCATTGGCATGCAGTGGGAAAAAAATGGGACTTGTTACCAGTGGTAGACCTAAGGATCAAAGGGCCCTGGTGCAAGATTTTTTTTTCGGGCCCCCCCCCCGGCTCTTACAATGCCCATAGTGGCCAACTGACTACCTGAAAGCCCTCACTGGCCACCAAAAAGCCAGCACTGGCCACCTGAGAGCAGAAAAACAAGCTCAGGACTCCCACTGACACTGATTCTGTTGACTTGTATAATAATCTCATTATATATTACAGTGTAATAATAAAAGAATTAAAGTGCACAATAAATGCGCTTGAAACATCCCCAAACCATCTCTCCCCTCCCACCCCACCCCCCGCCCTCTCGCTTCGTGGAAAACATTTTTCAGCTAAACCGATCCTGATTCCAAAAAGGTTGTGGACCACTGCTATAGAGGGCTACAACTCCCAGCAGTACTTTATACGGCAATGGAGAATGGCTTTGGCTATAGAGGACTGCAACTCCCATCAATATTTTATACAGCATTTGCAATTCTGCATTGCAAAGTTCTGCTGGATGTTGTAGTCCTCTATTGCCGTTACCATTCTGCATTTCTGTATAAAGTATTGCTGGGAGTTGTAGTCCTCTATAGCTGATGCCATTCTGCACTGCTGCAATGCAGAATGGCAACAGCTATAGAGGACTACAACTTCCAGCAATACTTTATACATAAATGCAGAACAATTCCATCAGTTACAGAGGGTTAAAAACAATGTGACTTAAGGCACATACCTCTTTTGTCCTCGCGGTGCAAACACATGCAGCAGGGAGAGGTGGTGGGCTCTGAAATCCAGTGTCTGCTGCTCGTTCCTCTTGGCCGAGGCCCCAGAGTGTCCCTGCAGGCTGATGTGATTTCTTCTAACTGCAGGCAACTAGTCTAGATTCTGTCTGCTCCAGTTTTGATAAAGTCCCCCTTTAAATATCTCTTTCTGACTTTACTTCTGCTGTAAAGCTTTTTTGTTTGTTTAGAAAATGTAAATACTTTAATGCCCATTTAACTAAACATACAAGTATCGGGGAAAGCGATTTTTGTTCAATGTGTTAAGCTGGCTGTATATAGTAAGATTTTGATGGCTCCATTCAAACTGTTTTACCAACCACCATTCATTACCATTACCCTTGGATTCAGTTAAAGAGGTTGCAAGTCCGACCAAAACTTTTTATTTTTATTTTGGATGGAGTGGGAAAGAGTTGGACCACTGTCATCAGGGCAGGAAGTAAAGGGATATCTCCCCAACAGGGACACAGCAGTTGTATATTGGCAAGGATTCCAGAGCTTCCCATCTTTATCCAAACAGACTAAAAAAAAAAGATTTTGACTGAAATTCCACTTAAAATTTTCATACAAAATCTTACTTTGTACAGGCTGATGAAACTCGAAGGATTCTGAAGTGTCCTAAACTCCTGAGACGTTAAAAGATAATGACCAGCCCTGTGGTAGTAAACAGTGTGGAAGATTCCTTCTTGCCCACTGGTTCCCTGGCTGTTTTAGTTCAGTGTCAGTAACAGACTATGACATGGACGCCGTCACGAAGGGCTCTGCTGACCTGCCTCTTGAACTTTGTTTATCTTCCTTTGTTCCTCTTTGCTTTGCAGGCTAGTGAGTCTGATGAGAATGGATCCGACAGCTTTATGCATTCAATGGACCCTCAGTTGGAAAGGCAGGTGGAGACTATCCGTAATCTTGTGGATTCCTACATGGCTATAGTCAACAAGACCATCCGGGACCTGATGCCTAAAACCATAATGCATCTCATGATCAACAATGTAAGTTTTTATATGGTGTCTTTGGGGTCTTCTTAATAATTAATGACCTTTAATGTATGTACAGATAAGTGGGTGAGATACTGTATGTGGTAAAAAAGACTCAGTTCACAGGACAGTATTTGCTGTGATTTTGTCTATAGTCAAGATGCAAAGTCTGGAGGTATGATCCGCATCTGTTAGTGTTTCTGGCAATTGCATACCCGCTGGTAAAGTTCCTGTAAGATATAGATATTTTTCCAGGTGTCCAATCATTTTAATGGTGGAGAAAAAATAAAAAATCATATTCTGTTCATCTTTGCAATACATACACATTTCCCTTTGTTTTGTCTCTTAACCACTTGAAGACCAGAGTGTTAAATCCCCTTCCTGGCCAGGCCATTTTTCAGTATTCAGCGCTGCGTTACTTTGACTATTTAGTCATGCAACGCTGTACTGAAATGAATTTTATACCATTTTTTGGGGACACATAGAGCTTTCTTTTGGTGGTATTTTGGCGGTTTTTACTAAATTAAGGAAACATTTTTTTTTTAAAAACTGTTTCCCCTATATTAATTTATGAAACAATTTATTATTATCCAATTTAATGCAAAATATAAAAGACGGGGTCACATCGAGTAAATATCTAGAAACACGATGTCTTGCTGCACTCCTTACCAAAACAACCCCAACTGGGTGGGTGCTTGTAGTGACCACGGTAGGCACCGTGTAAATCACGGCTCAGAATGACTCATCAGGCTCAGAATGACATTCTGAGCCTGATGAAGGGGACCCCCCTGCGGCCCCGAAAGCGCTTGTATTGGATGGCAATGTGCCATTAAAATGGATCATTGATTTACAAAACCGGTGTGCTGGTGAGATTATTCCTTTTTTTTTTTTTTACATCGAGTAAATAGACACCAAACATGTCAAGCCTTAAAATTGCGCGAGCCCGCGAAACCGCCAAAAACTACAATACCCAAAATTGGCCATAGACAATGTTTTAAAAGCTTTTACCGCTCATCAGTTTAGTGTTATCAGTGATTAATGGTCCTAAAATTATTGGTCACACTCCGACATGCGCGGTGATACGTAACATGTGCAGCACAATTTTTGTTTTTGAGCGTCGGCACACCCAGCGCGTATTAAGTTTACAGGGGGGACTTAGCATTTTTTGATTTTTTTTAAACATTTGTTTTACTTGGGGATCCCCAGAGAAGCTTATGAAGCAGAGATCTGCTTCACCAGCTTCTTCTCTGGCTATAGCAGCCAAAGAAATGACAGCTGAATGTGGAAGTGATATAATACACACCACTTCCGCATTCAGAGATCGGAGAGAAGATCAACAAAGAGGACAATGCTGATCTCCCTCTCAACTTCCAGCTGCCAAGCTTGTCCCAAGCCCGCAGAGGGGACAGCAGAGCCCAGGATGAAAGGTAACGGCAGTGTAGGGGAGAGGCGCCGAGGGGGGGCGCACACTGCAGGGCAGCACATTCACGCGATCAGATGGCTATAGAGCCGCCGGCTGTGTACACCTATCAGTGTAATGTACTTGTGCGAGCAGAAAAATTTAAATTTACAGCTTGCTGTCCATCCGTTTATTTACAATGTCATGGACGGCAAGTAGTTAAGAAATGTTACAACTACAGAAAAATACTGCTGTAAAATTGCTGTAGTGGGCTGGCAACACCATCTCTGCTCTTCTGAAATCTCAAGCAGTGTTGCTAGCTTTGTGTGAGTTTTCTTCTTCTGGCCTTCAAAACACCTCCACCTCTCCTCATTTCTATAATATAAAGGTCAATGTTCTGTAGTCCAGAAGGAAGAACTCAGGAAGGATTGACAACACTGCTTAGTATTTAAGTGTGACAGAGTTGTCAGCTCACTACAGAAAATTAGAAGTTCACTGGATTTCTCACAGATCGACAGATATATTTCTGTACTTAAAGGGTTATTAAACCCTCAGTTTTTTGGCATAAATCTACTGCTAGCAAGCAGTAGATATATGCAAAACCTTTTTTTAAAAAGCAAAAAAACGCTTTAAAAGAGGTTAAAACTTACCTGTGTCCCTGTTCCAGACTGTGCCCATATCTCCACCCAGGCCTTTTTTTTCCTCGGTCAACGCACCTTCTTATGGAATGATGGATCACCACGAATAGGGTTCTCGACCTTGACCCGCTCAAAATCCCATGGAGGCATAGGGCTCCCCCATGTGCACAACTATTATAAAGCTTGCCATTTAACCCGCATCATAGACTGGGCGCCACGGGGGCATACAAAGACTGGGTCCAGATAGAACAGCTTCAAGTAGGATTCCCAATTGGCTCCTGGCCCTGGATCCAAAGATCCCTACTCCCTCCCCAAGTGCTCTCCCACCCTATGGTAGGTACTTCACTGCACCTCTTCGATGAGATATGCAGAAGCACGGACTTCTCATCCACACTCAGTCCCATCACCCCGGTTTGCATGAACCCGGCCTTTCCTCCGGGTCTCCACTCCTCATTTCTACGCTGCTGGTCATCCAAAGAGGTCCCACGGGCGCAAACGTTCTTTGATGCCCAAGGGAGATTCAGATCCTTGACTGACCTCAACTCAGAGACCCAAGATGGGCCGTTACCATTGTGGCAATACATGCAAATTCGCCACTTTCTCAATTCACAACAAACTAGACACAACTACACACGGCCCCTTACTCAATTCGAAAATCTCTGTAGGATCTCGCATACAGTCTCAGAAACTTACTCCTAAGTATCGGAGACCTCTTCTCTTCCAACTCTTCCTTCCATGAAGGCTTGGGAAAAGGACTTATCCATCACCTTTACTCCCGGTAATGGGAAAGAATGGATGATCTTTTGCTAAAGAGCTCATTGAATGTGCAAGTTCAGGAAACCAACTACAAAATATGCTCCAGGTGGTACAAAACTCCTGAGATCCTTCATCGCATCTTCCCTGATACGCCCAACACATTTTGGCGTTGCTCCCAAGACGTGGGTACGCTTCTTCACATTTGGTGGACTTGCCCACTCATAGCCAAGTTTTGGACCAAAGTACATTCTCTCATTAAAGTCATAACTGGTTTGTCAATGGAATTCTCTGCAGCCTCCTTCCTACTGTGCCACTTCGACGAATCACAACACATCTCCAAAAAATCCCTGGTCTTACACCTACTAAACGCAGCTAAAACAGTTATTCCCAGACACTGGAAGGCGACCTGCCCGCCTCCAATAAGGGAATGGCTGTCTCGAATAGACACAGTGGCAAACATGGAGGAACTAATCTCCAGTGACAAAGACACCATGCCTCGCTACGTGAAAACGTGGGCTGCCTGGCACTTATTCAAAGCGACAGAAAGGTATACCGCCCTAACACAGTAATACCTGGATCCTAATACTCTGGTAATCCACCTTTTATCTCTCCCCCCTTAGCCCCACCTCCGTTCCTCCCTACGGTCCGACCTCACATGCCGTAGCTCCTGATACTCTATTCGGTACCACTGGAAGCGGGCGAGACGCTCTCTCTTTCTCACTCTTTATTCTTCCTTCTCTTTTCCGCTCCTCCTTTAAACCATCACACAACCCGCTCTTCTCTATCCTAACCAACCTCTCTTTATCAGGTCCTGCCATACCAGCACAACCTGGCATGCCCTCTTAGATCTGCAACGTCAACGCAGTTGGTCCTTCCATGGGGTCCCAAACCCAACTACCTACAACAATATTAATACAACTTTTTAGCAACACTTGGGCTTCTACGGCATGCAAGTAATGCTTTTGTCTCTTAGGGCTTAACAAGTGAGACATGCTAGCTATCCACGAAACTGATCTCTATAAAGTATGACTTGACTTGATCCCGGGAAACACTTCCCCCATTCCCACCTCACATATTGACCCTAATTAGTGTATATTTCACAGCTTGTTCTACTTGATTATTGTTTGAAACTATGATATGTATAAACACAATAAAAATGTACTTGTGAAAAAAAAAACGTACCTGTGTCTTCGCTGCGCGCTCCTGTCCGAAAATCTGAAAAATCTCGGGCGGCCGCAAAGGATCTTGGGGCGGGCGCATGCGCAGTTCAGATTTTCGGCCAGGAGACGAGGAGAGACACAAGATAAGTATATGGACGCGTGCACCCGCATGCAGACACCATGGGACAGGAAGTGCCAGCAAGCTCAGAGGAGTCAGCGCTGGATCGGATTGCCGCCGCCCCGCTGGAGGGACAGATGAAAAGGAAAGAAGAAGAAGATCGGATTAATAGACATCATTTAAGGTAAGTGCTGACATTAACATTGGGGGAAGGGAAAAAAAAATACTTTAATGTCACTTTAACTATTGTTAGAGACAAACCATAGGGAAATGCGCTTGTATTGTAGAAATATACTGAATGCTTTTTTTTTTGCTTTTCAATTTGCCTATACAGTGTAAGTGATATGAGCACCTAAAAGCTCACCTGTAAATCAGCAATACATTTGATGTTGTGCTGTAACATGGTAGCAATAATTGTAGATGAGACTTTTTGTTCTTCCAATAAGAAAGGTTTCAGTGTGTGGTGGAAGTGTGTTTAACTCCCAACTGTAGTCCTATGTATACTTCCATATTGTGTGATTGTTACCATGGCAATGCTAGAATGATAATGTGTTAATTTGACAAGCTCAGCAGTCACTCAGCACCTCAGAACATCATTGTCACACCAAGGGTAGGACTGGGAACCTTTGTCTTGGGGGGAAAAAATACAAGTGGGACTTACATGGTAGGAACAGATTTCTGTGGGCTGCAGAAAGGTAAACCACCAAAGTGTGTGGTGCCACAGCGATTGGTGGCTACGGTGGGTGGGTGTTCCTAAAGGACATGGTTTATTGTGACAAACCATTCACGTCTTCCAGTATCAGCTACAGGCAGACAGAAGAGTTAATTTTTTTGCTTTTCTTTTTAGTCAAAGGAGTTCATCCATTCGGAGCTCCTTGCTAACTTGTACTCATGCAGCGACCAGAATACACTGATGGAGGAATCAATGGAACAGGCACAGCATAGAGACGAGATGCTGCGCATGTATCATGCCCTGAAAGAAGCCTTAAGTATTATCGGGGACATTAACACGACGACCAGCAGCACCCCTATGCCTCCACCTGTGGATGATTCCTGGCTACAGGTGCAGAACATACCAGCAGGACGCAGGTAAGCAGACACAAAATGATCTGGTAAGTGAAGAACAAACAGCAAGAGCCACAACTCATATTATTAGCTAAAAGGCTTCTAAATTTCAACCACCTCTAGTGGTTGGTAGCCGTCGTTAGAGGAGAATGACAGTATTGACATTCTTGTAACAGCTGAGCCATGGATGAGATGTATTTAAAGGACAACTTCTTTTAAGAAAAAAAAAAATACCATTAAACTTGCATAATGAAAGGCTTTCTACACCTGTTTTTTTTACTGTGAAATACACCAATATCTGTACGCTAAAGGTTGCAATTCATAAATAAATGTTCTGCAGTTGAATATGATTTTAATTGTAGATTGAGGATATATTTACTGTTGAAGAAAGTCGCACAGCTGGAATATGGTCTGGAACCAAGGTGGGGTCTTAGGGGGGACACCCAGACATTTTTATTCAAACATAATTTTTTTACATGTGGATACAAGTAAACACCGTTCTCCACTGTCATTTGAGGGACACAGCTCTGAAAAATTCTAGGAATATGGTTATGCCTCTAGGAGAAATGGACACTAGGCAAAAAAAATGAAAAGCCTGTCACTTTAGGGACATAACCCCTCACACCTCCTAGGTGCACTTAGTGCCCTCGGTGCAATGGATGTCTCCTTATCTTCTACTTTATTTTAGTTGACTTTGTTTCCTCGTTGAAGATTTTACTACCAAGAGCTGCTAGTTGACTAATACTGCATATTATTAGATCTGCATGTCTCTCTAGCTAACCAACAAAACTTAGAGTTACATGTCAGATAAGTTCAATCCTAGAAGTTTCTCTAGTTGCCATGAAGCATGTTGTTTCGGGCCTCAGTACTTACACTTCGTCCATTCATGATTTAATGGTCAGGCCAGTATTATTTGGGGATTCCTGTTATGTCAGGAACGGGGCCATGAAGTTATGAGTAAAAAAAAAAAAAGTATTTACCTCATGTTTGTAAGTTTGGGTGTTATCCCTCTTTTTTTTCCGCCCAAATACTCGGCATCGGCATCGATACCGATACTGGTATCGGTGCATCCCTACTTATCTAGGTGCCTGGGTCGTGCACTCTTTCCTTGATTAAGGATTATAGCACATCGATTCAGCTCATGAATACAATACACCGAAAGTATGCTTGTCATAAACACTATGCCATATCGTTGATGCAATAGCTGGGCTGTGACAGATTCAATCAGCATCAGAAAGAAACGGTTGCTTTCTTAATTGAGACTGTACACACTCTTTAAAATTCGATGATTTTGCGGTTATTTCTGGTCTAGGTTCACATAAACGTAAGTGTGTCTGCAAGATTTTTCATCTTTATCCTGTTTTTATATAAGAATTAAGAAATTCTGGATAAGCCACTTCTGGTTCCTAGACACTTAAGTCTCTCCGGATGATTCTGTTTGGTAACATTTATTCGTAAAATAGTTTGGCTCTTCAACCTTTATTGGCTATGCTCCTTATTTTCCAGACTTTGACTACTTGGACAAAATCTTTAAATAAAGAACAGGTGACTGCTGCAGTAGATCCACATTTTATTGATTGTGTGGATCAGATGACTGTTGCTTCGTATTTCATATGTAATGCGTTTCTTGATGCTTGTTGTCTGTTTGTCTTGTGTGTCTGTTTCTTCCATTCAGATACGCAGAGCTATGTTGGCTGGTTGGCGGGACCCCACTGCAAAAAGGGCCTTTTGCATTTACCCTATGCGAGAGGTCATCTTTTTGAAGCAGCCTTGGATTAGGTTATTAAAAAAGCTACAGAAGGAAAAAGTGAACAATTACCCACTTCCCAGTTTCAAAAGATGTCTTAAACTTCCAAACCTGTGGACTTTTTAAGACATCCCTGGCAATTAAAAAGTCTGCTTTAGCATGAAGGTCTGTTCCCGCCTTTTCTATATATGGTGGGGGAATACCTGATGGAGTTTGCAAATACAATTTCAGACTACATTTCCTCCTTCTGCCTCCTTGTTTTTTTTCGTTGTCTCCCATATCTCAGCAGCGTCGAACAAACCTTTTTTGCACAGTTCAAGGTCCTTTGGATCTGGGTGTTATTATTCCCGTTCCTTTGGTAGAACGTTTTCAAGGTTTTTACTCAAGCCTGTTTACGGTTCCCAAGGAGTCCTGTTTACGGAACCCAAGGAAGACAGAGTGCTTTCAAATACAGAATCAGACAATGTGTTTGTACATATTCACAAATTGCACATGCAACTCATTCGGTCGGTTGTAGCCTCTCTTAGACAAGGAGATTTTTTTGGTTTCCATAGACCTAAAGGATGTGTATTTACACATTTCTGTATTTCCAGCACATCAGCATATCCTTCGTTTTCTGATAAGCTAACATTATTATCAATTTGTGGCTCTTCCCTTCGGCCCCATGGGCTTTTACAAAAGTTCTTGCCCCGGTTCTGGAATATTTTCGTTGCAAGGGCATTCTGATTCTCTGATACTTAGACATCCTTTTACTTCAAGAACAGTCTCTTCCTACTTTGAAGCTCAATACCTAGATGGTGCTGTGGACATTAGAGGACGTCTGGTAGATTCTGGACATCGAGAAGTCATCCCTAGTTGCGTCACATTATTTGGATCTTCTGTTGAATACCCTTCAAGTAAAAATGTTTCTTCCTCAGAACAAAATATTGAAGATGCGGGATCAAGTTTGGTCGCTGTGATCCTATCACCATTCCTCTTTGAGAACCTGCATGAGAATACTGGGATTGATGGTGTCAACTGGGGATGCAACATTACCACTTTTTCAAGACCAAGTACTTTCCTCAGGTACTTGCTGATACCAATTACTGATACTTTTTCTTAAAGCCACATGTGACATTGTTTTTCTAAAACAATGCAGACTAATGCTTTTAGGGCAGTTTCTTTATAATTACGAAGAACTATAACTCAATCCATTATTATTCAGCAATGGAGAATGCCAACCAGTGATAGAGGACTACAGATCCCATCAATCCATGATTATACAGCAATGGAGAATGGCAATCAGCAATCCTGAATTGCTGAGATTTGTAGTCCTCTATAGCCGGTTGCCATTCACTATTGTATTTGATTAGCACTGTTACATACACCAATAAGAGAACAACAATAGGCAGCCCCAGTATAAAAGTTTACTTAGTCTGCTCTCAGGAGGGTATGGCAGGCTCCAGAAAGGCTGCAAGGGTCATTGAGAAGTGCAGTGATGTGTCTGCGGGCGTTCACCGGGGCTGCGTGCGGGGCTCTCCAGGACTGTACTGGCTATTGCGGGGCATCGGGCTCTTCAAGGCTGCGATCGCAACTCACCTGGGCTGTATGTGTGGCTCTCCATAGCTGTACTGGTGGCTGCCAGGCGCTCCAGTCCTGTACGGGTGAGTGTGGAGCTGTCCAGGGATGTGCTGGCCTCGGGGAGGAGGAGGAGATGTGTGTTTGGACTGGCACTACCAAGGACAGCTACTGTGAGGTCCCCAGCAAGCACGGGACATCAGGAACCCGAACTTGTTCAAAAATTTAAAGGACCGGTATCCGTCATTAGAATCAGGACAGTTTCATGAGTACGGGTACTCATGAAAAAGCCCCGTATCGGCCCGATACCAATACTAGTATCGATATCGGTGCATTCCTAGTGTTAACCTTTGAAGTACCTTTTGCTCAGTTCCATTCCAGGACTTTACAGAAGAACATTCTTACAGCATGGGATGAGTCTCCTATCGCTGGACAAGATGTTCAGATTGAGTGCCCCAGCCAGTCTGTTTCTGTTGTGGTGGTTGATATCTCCTGCGTTGACAATGGGAAAAGTTGTTTCTTCCCATAATTTAGAAGATTGTCACGACAAATGCCAGTCTTATGGGATGAGGCGGTCTCTTGGATCATCTGTATGTGCAGGGTTGTTAGTCTCTGGAGAAATCCAAGCTTCCTATGTCCCGGAATTGTTGGGCAATTTGTCTGACATTGTTTCAATGGACCCATTTTCTGTCTGGGTGTCCAATTCAGATTCAGTCAGACAATGCTACGGTAATGGAATACATCAATCACCAGGGAGGCACCAGGAGTGCGGAACTACAGTCGATTTTGGATTGGCTGTAACTTCAGGTTCCAGCGATTTCAGCGATGCACATTCCTTGGTTAGAAAACTGGCAGGCAGTCTTTCTTAGTAGACAATGTCTGGATCCAGGCAAATGGTCTATCCATCCAGGTGTTTCATCAACTTTGTCACCACTGGGAAATGCCAGATGTGGATCTTCTGGCTTCTCGTCACAACAAGAAGGTGGACAGATTTGTGTCCAGAGCGAGGGGATCCAATGGCGAATGCAATAGATGCCTTAGCAGCTCTGTGGGATCAGTACACACTGATGTATGTCTTTACTCCACTAACACTATTACCTTATCTGCTTTGCAGGATAGAACACAAAGGAATTCCAGTCATTCTTGTCGCTTCAGATTGGCTTTCCAGGGTGTGTGGTGCTGATTTGGTTCATCTGTAGATAGACGATCCCCAGCCAGATCTGTTTATCTTAGAGCCCAAACTTCCACTCTGCTTCTCAGTCGCTGGTTTTTATTGGCCTGGCTGTTGAAACCCAAGTGTTGAAAGACAAAGGAATTTTCAGATTCTGTTATTCTGCCTATGATTAAGGCTCATAGATCTTCTACTCATACGATTTATCATCGTACGTGGAAGGTTTTTGTTTGTTTGTGTGAGTCCTTGGGGTTTTCCCCACTTTCTATATTGCAAATGTTGTCTTTCCTTCAACTCAAAATACCATAAAGGGTCATATCTGCCTTGTTGTTCCTTTTTCTGCAATCTCTTGCTTATGATTCCTTGATTCCTCTGGTTAGATCTCCTCTTCCTCCATGGAATCTGAACTTGATTTTTATCTGTTCCACAAAAACCTCCTTTTGAACCTTATCTTAGTCATTTAAAAAAGTTGCCTTACTGTTGTCCATTACTTCGGTTAGAAGGGGTTCCGAGTTTTCTGCTTTGTTTGGTGAAGAACCATATAGGTCCCTCATAGGTACAAGGTTGTTTAGAGAACGCAGGTTTCCTTTTTACCCAAGGTGGTTTTTGCTTTTTATTTAAATGTAGACAATGTTTTACGTTCACCTTGTCCAGCTACTGTTCATCATAAGGAAATTTCTCTTCATTGTTTGGATGTTGTGCGAGCTGTTCGAGTTTATGTCAGCCAAAGCTCCCTTTATGATTCTGGATTCTTTATTTGTCCTCTCTGAAGATCCTAGAAAAGGTTGTTCAGTTTCTAGATCCGCTATTATAAGTGGTTCATCAGCTTGTCATTCAAGCTTTTGAGTTGTGGGATATGGTTCCTCCTTTTCCTGTTCTCTGCTCATTCTACCAGGTAGGTAAGTACTTTGGCATTTCAGAATCAAGTTTCTGTTACTCAAATTGCAAGGCCGCAACTTGGACTTCTGTTCAAACATTTGCAAAGTTTTATAAAGTTGATGTTTCTGCCTCTTCTGATGCTAGTTTTGGCAGAAAGGTTCTTCAGGCAGCTGTTTGAGTATTTGAGCTGGTTCTTCTAGTTTTTATGGTGCCTGCCCCTCTGTTTTGGACTGCTTTTAAAAAGTCCCTATGTCTCAGAATATTTCAGAGCTGTGTCCCTCAATGGACAATAGAAAAAATAGGATTTTGTTCTTACCATAAAATACTTTTATCAGAGTCCATTGAGGGAAACAGCTCCCTCCAGTCATTTGCTTCGTAATGCTTACTACAACTGTGAGGTAGGAGGGGTTATGTCCTTAAAATTACAGGCTTTTCATTTTTTTGCCTAGGGTCTGTTCTCCTGGAGGCAGCAGCATGACCCTATGTCTCAGAATCCTTCAGAGCTGTGTCCCTCAATGGACTCCCAGAAAAGGATTTTATGAATTGTCTGAAATAATTTTTCCGATTTTCATATTTATGACTTAGAGGTCCTTTTATAATGGAGAGCAGATGTGGCCGCTCTCTGCCACTCTGCACCTGCATTTTATGATTCTTTCACTCATTCTTAAAATTAAGGTCATGGCATGGAGCCTGTGGTGTCCTACAAAGTGTTCTCTGGATAAGGACACTCTGATTGGAGGAGAATGTCACAATCTGGGATCAGGCTCAGAGTCCAGTAGCTGAAACAGCAGGCAAATTTGTGGTATAACAGGCTGGGTTTGGTACACAAGCAGCCTGGGGTAGTACTATAGGAGCAAGCAGAAGAGTAGTCAGCGAACAAGCCGAGGTCAATAGCCAAAAGTATCAGGTATGAAGCAGAAGACGATGAGTAGTCGGTGAATCAGCAGCCAAAGGTCGGTACACGTGTAGCAGTATGACAGGATTGTATCACAGAGGGAGCAGGAAGCAAGATATTGGCAGGAACACAATAATCTGACAGAAACAGGAAGTGCAGAGGAATGGCTAAAATAGGAAGTTCAAGGGAGGAGCAAGGAGTTCAGCAGAAACTAGGTTTACCTGAGGATTACACATGAGAGCAGGCAAGGAACTATCCATGGTTTCAGAGTGGCTCAGCAGGTAGAGCCACCGCCCGACGCAGCAGAGGCCCTGGGTTCAGATCCGGATCCTGAGAGAACCTGGACAAATTTTTTTTCAAATTATTAATTAAACTTGACAGGACTTTGTTTGCTGTAGGTCTCTACGCTAAGCACACTTGTAAAGATAACAAGCTTTTTTTTAAATGTGCATTTTTTTGTTTGTTTTAAGCAGCTATATGGCCATGCTGCTGCAGCTTTATAACTTTTTTATCTAGAGTTCTCATTTAAACTGTGGGCTCATCCACTCCTTTTTGTTTGTTGCCCATTCCTGGTGTCCAACCCAGGCCAAAGAAAACCTCTACTGAGGAAACATGGAGCCTTCTGACAATGCCAGTTACCTGGCGGTCACAATGAATCAATTATTTTTCTACCCAGAACAAGTATGCAGATGGTTTAACTTTTTGACTTTGGTTTCTGTGCATTTTCTTGATCAATGACTCAGAGAGCATTACAATGATTGGATCATGACAGCCAGGCAACCAGCATTTTCAGAAAGGGGTCAACAATGATAGCCTCCATCTTTCCTTCAGTAAAACATCCCTTTTAATAAATGTTCCACCAGTTCTAAGCTTATCACATCTGCTACAACTCAAATTGATATTGCTTGTTCTACTTCAGGTCTCCCACATCAAGCCCTACCCCGCAGAGGAGAGCACCGGCTGTACCCCCAGCCAGACCTGGCTCTCGAGGACCAGCTCCAGGACCACCACCACCTGGTGCCACTCTTGGTAATGCACCACCAGTGCCCTCCAGGCCTGGGGCTTCCCCTGACCCATTCGGTCCTCCTCCTCAGATTCCCTCAAGACCTAACCGTGCCCCTCCTGGTGTCCCTAGGTAAGTCTATCTAAACCATGAGCAGCAATGACCAAAGGGATTAACCTTAGCCCTGAGACATTTATTTACATTACACTTAGAGAGAAAGGTGTGTTAAAATTCAGATTTGAAGACCCATGGCTAGAAGCTACAACAGAATTTAAGAATCAATAGTCTACTGATTTTTAAATGTTCAAAAAAGTGAAACTACAGTTCTAGGTTTATTATATAAATAAAATAGCTCTTTTCTGGGCCTGCTCATGGATACATCACTAATTTGTCAGTTATATGTCACTAAATCATGTGTTGGTTTATTTATACGATTAATTACATTACCACTTGAAGCTGTACAATTTTACATAGAACAGCTCACTTCCAATCCAGTAATCCTATTGGAGGACACTGCAGTCAGCACCTTTTCAGCCTCCCCCAGCCTTTTATGGCTGCACAAATAAAATTATGATATTTCAGAGCGAAATAGCTGAAATCCTGGAAAGGTATGGAATCTTTAAGTACATGACTATGAATACTTTTAATAACTTGTGTACAAAGGCAACTTTTGTTTTAGGTTTTGTGGCCCTTTAACCATATTAACTGCTGTGATTTCCTTTTAAAGCTAAATTCAAAGCTTTTCCACATGGCCCAGGTTAAGTGTATTTACACAGTATGGTATTGCTTTAAATAGAAGGCCTGTCACCCTGAGCTTCAGTTCTCATTGTACTGGTCAGATAAGACAGCGTTAGCACCAAAAGTTCCATTTCCAGTACTGAGTGTGGATACTACTGTGGAAGCATGTGACACTTTCAGAATATCTTTGTTCCACATTTCTTTTTTCAGACAGTGCATGCTTTCAGACTTTCCTAATAGAAGAGTATGACGTTAAAGGGTCAGACCATCCAAAACTGATTTATTAAGTATTGATGGACACTGCTGAACCTCTCACTGTATTATTGAATTCGAAAGAGTCTGAAATTTCTAGCTCTTGACTTGTCTCAGTAATTAAAGATGGAATTTTTTTTAAAAATAGGACCTCCTTTTAAATGATCACAGCAATAGGCAGGGCCGAGAACAGGCCCAAGTCCAGGGATTTCACTATCTAGAACCCAAACAATATCAAAGATGAGTGAAACCCTGAGCATCCAAATTCACTTCAAAGGGCCAAATATTTGCCCAGGCAAAGTAAATTAGCAATAGTTGTAACTGAAGAACACAACTTAATTTCAGTAGTTGGGAGAGCCCCTGCTCCTTTTCGGGCAATTTGCACATCACTCAGGATTTCTGGTCACCAGGCGAATATACAAGTCAACACCCTCTGTTTTTTAGGACAGCATGGTGCATGTCCTTGCATTTGCAATGACGTAAGCGTCCATATTTAGAAAGGAGTAAAACTATGGACATGTATCTTTTTTCAACCTGACTATGTAACTATGGTGGATTGGCAAAAATCTCGCCTCCAACAAATTTGCATGATCCATTGGTTTATACAGGTTAGTGAATGTATCCCTTTTTGTAAGCAGACAAATCCCAGGGTTCATGTAATAACTGGCATCTAACTTTTTGTTTTAACCAAAGGAAAATACAAATTTAATGGAGTCTAGATTGAACTAACTGGCTTCTAAGCTCTACATTAAATTTGTCCATCCTTGGTTATAGGAAGCCAGTGGCTGTTTTAACCTGACAGCATCTACCGAAAACAGAAATATCGCTTTTGGTCGGGCTGACCCTTTAATTAATAGTTATGTCACACTCACATTTTTTTAATGATTAAGCCTCATTTGTTTGTTAAAGGAAATCGTGAAGGTGGCCACTTACTGTAGTCCCATGATGAAAGCAGGTAGGAATGGTTCACCCAAGTTAAACTCCTCTTTCTCTGCTTGCAGTCCTCACATTTTAACAAATGTGATGTGTCTAATACCATCAATATTAACATGTCATCGAGTTCAAAATACACAGCTGACCCCATAATAAAAGGCTTCCTACATCATTCACAAGTGTGTCAAACCATGAAACTGACAGCAAGTAGAGATATAACAATTTATTGTATCTTACACACAGCATTACATATAAAAGCGTGATGTCAGTTCACTAGGATCCAGAACAGTACCTTCTCTCTGTCTGGCCTGAGTACAAAGACATTAACCCAAAAGTGGGTCACCATGATTCTCAAATGATAATGCATTATATAAAGATCAGCCTTGAGCTCGGGGATTTTACTACAGATGCCCGCAAGAGCATACAATGGGGCATATACAAAAATGGCATTGCTGCTGTACAGCTGGTATAAATGCCCAAATATATATTGTGTGTTGGGCTGCCTTTTATACCCTTTGTAAAAAGGCACAAAAGTGCACAACACTGCCATTCTGGAATGTATTAATGATATGTTGTCTGGCTCTACAATTTGAATAGCTCAGTGTGTTAGGTAGCAGTTTATACAAGTTTCTATTTGTCTCTATTGGGCCCCAGAACTGTCTTATTGTCTCTTTCTTACGTCCCAATACAGTCTCTCTTTTAAAAGGACAGTCTCACCCTCTCTCTCTCCAGGACAGCCTGTCTGTCTCTTCCTTGAGGGCAGTCTCTACTCCTCAGAGCAGTCTCATCTCTCCTCTCCCCTTATTTCCCAGGGCAGTCTTGATCTCACTCTGCAGGGCAGTCTCTACAGACCTCTGCAAGGTATTTACTGTTTCTTCATCTTTCTCCAGGGCAGTCACCATTTTTTTTTTCAGGGCAGTCTGTCCATATCGCTGCAAGGTAGATTCTGTTTCTCCAGGGCATTCTCTCAGTCTCTCTTTCCAGGGCATTGTCTCTATCTCTCTGGGGCAGTCTTTCCATCTCTCCTACCTTTTCTTCAGGGCAGTCTCTCTGTCTCCCTGGCCTCTCTAGGCAAAGCTATTTCTCAGGTTTTTTTTTTCCTGCAGGCTCTTATCACATGGCATGTTCTCGAACAGGACATGCTGTTGCTCTTCACCACTCAGTATGAGGTCCTCAAATTTGTGCCCGATAGTGCTGTTTTCAGTACACAGGGCTTGCTATCTCATATCACAGCCAATGTGAAGACATTGGCTGTCACAACATCCCAGCAACACAGTAGCTCTTCTGTCAGCTGACATGAGTGTATCCTAGTGAACTGGCTGCTTAGAAATATTTTGCTCACAAAATGACTGCATCTGCTCTGTAACATGTGCAGGGTGTCCTGCAGTGTCCTTCAATAGTGCTACAGAAAGGAATTAGAACCAAGTCACAACAGAACTGGTTACTCATAATTAGCTCTTCTAATATTATGGATGCTAATTAAAAAATGTTTTAGTGTCTAGTGCTGGGGCATTGAAGAAACCTCTCCCTCATGAGCGGATTACAGAGATAACACCCATGGCCATTGTCTGCCTCCTGCTTCTATAGACACTGGGAAAACAGCACAGGAAATAAACATGTATGTACAAAAGTGGGAAGGATGGGATAGGTAGAGGGCATTTCAAATGCGACTTATGGTGGTGTTGACCCTGAAACGCTTCTACTCATTCATCGAAGTCTCCACAAGCAGCAGCTTACAGATGCCATATTGGCATCAGCAAGCAGCCTTTCGCAGCTTGTTGTCCTCTAAAGTTGAGACGTCATACAACAATTGTCCCAGTAATGGCCAGAATTACATTGCCATTGTGTACTGTTTTTTTCAGATTAACTATCAGCCTTCTCTAGACTCTCTGGGTAATGCTAATAGATAGGTGAAGATGAGCTATAATTTCACGGTTTGAAAACATCAATGTGTGATATTTATAACTGTAGTCTCTTTAACACCATTTGCACTGTGACCAGATTCTGGTTCATATATAAGCAGTGAGCATTTCCATCATATTTCAAGATGTTATGGTCATCCATGTGCAGGTTTGCATGTGTGTCACAGTATTCATGACGCCTCACCCATGCGCTTTTCTCATTGCATCCTGCTTTTATTAATGACTTTTACTTGTACTCATTTCATATTGCATCTTCTCTATTCTATATACCTTTCCTTTACCTTCCCTCCTGATATATGGCGGTGGCTGCAGCCTTTGCTTTCATGAGTAACATCCCTCCCTCCCAAGTCTCTTCAAGCTTTAGACTAAAGGAGGAGTACAGCAATGGTTCCCATCATTATGGGAAGTTAGAATCTCTTTGCAGACAGGACCCTCTAGGGGTAACTTTAGAGTCACAGCTAATTATTTGGTCCCTCTTCTGTCTCGTGGATCAGATGGGATGGGACTATACATTGGAAAAGAACCTACACACTTCATCTATGTTCTTCATTTTTTGAACGGAGAACTTTTGGTTTATGCAATATACAGTATTTATATCAAAGCACCAAAACAGAAAGTTGGTTTATGACAATGTTACAAAAAAAACAGTCAGTACTGAATCCCCCCATTTCCGTATTTTGTAGAGACTCTATTTGCAGCAATAACGTCTTTTAATCTTTTAAGGGTAACTTTGCATACTATTTGATAGTTACTTTGATCCTCTATTCTAGGCAGATTTCAAATAGTTTTCAAACATTAATTGGCTATAGAGAGCACTGTATATTTTAAATCATCATCTGGATTAAAAGATATGATGCAATATTAAAAAATACATGCTTAAGACAAGGGTAAAAAACAATATTTAATTGTTTGAATGCTGGTTCAGTTATCAGAAAGTGCCAGCTATCAAAACGTTTAAATGCCACCTAGAAACGTTCATGCCTCAAAACCCTCTTGAAGAGAAGACACAAAAGACCAACAACCACTTGGAAGGAGCTTTAGAGTTCAGAAGCTGACCCTGGGGTAAAGGTGCAGCAGTTAATTATATCAAATTCTCTATTTCTCTCCAAAATTGGTCTGTATAGGATGGCACAAAAGTAGCCATTACTAAAAAAGAATCGTGAAAAGGCACATTTAGAGTTGACTATAAAGTTTGGGAAGGGCCTAGCTGTGATAAAAAGCTTTGGTGATGAGAAGAGATTAAGAGCATCTTGGCTAAAGTTCATATTGATCTGTATAGAGCAATTTTATCATTGCTCACAATATCAATAGCAAGACAATGGTAGAATGGATTGAGCAAAAAATAAAGCTTAGGGCAAATCAATCAGCAGAACAATCCAAAACAGAAGGCCAAGTTAATACTCGAGTGACTTAAGGACAAAAGTGGGGACCATCTACAATGGCTTGATCAGAGTCCTGACTCCAATCCAATCTGTAGCATATTATGACTATTGCCATATGCAAATATCTTCCAACTAACCTGACTTACCTGGGGCAAATCTTTTTAGAAAAATTAGCTAAGAAAACCCCAAACTGGGTACAAAACCAGAACATTTGAGGTTTTAGCTGTAGCTCCATAGGAAAGCTCTTATTGCTGCAAATATTACTCTAGAAAACTTAGCACAAAGCTTCAGTGCTTACATAAAACTTCATATGTCTGGGGTTTTTTATTGTTGTGTTCATTTATTAACACAAAATAAAGATATAAAACCAAATTCATAATTCAGTAAATAGAGAGAGTGAATTGGTAAAGGGTCTGTGTACTACTGTTAGGCAAGGACTGGAGTGTACAGTGTTTGCCACAGTGCTTATTGTGGCAGATTGCAGTTCTGGGAGAGAACTTGTGGGGTAGGGTAGTTAAGGGTTTGGAATGGACCATCAGGAGATTTTTTTTCTCTGACATTACAGCTCTGTGGATAAGCTAAGTGCAAACTATCGCAGACTGCATTTATTAAAGGCATAATATAAGAAACATTGCCAGTGTAGCTCATGGAAAATAGTTACTTTTCTTCCCTATTCTGCACTGGAAATATGACAACAGGAAATTGGTTGCCGTGGAGCAATACAGGGCATTATTCTTTGCTAAAGTGTTTCTTTTGTTTTTGTTTTGTTTTCTAAACAGACCCCTGACATTTCCCTTTTAAAATAGAAAAGAAATTGAGGACTCAATGGATGGGGAGCTCTCAGTACAGAGGCTCCTCCCATTCATACTTACTATCAATAGTTTCTGAATGGGGAGGAGCCTCTGTACTGAGTGCTTCTCCCCATTGAGAAAATTTTGAATGAACAGGCTGCGATGAAAATCACAGCCTGCTCATTCATAACTGGGGACACATACTA
This sequence comes from Nanorana parkeri, assembly GCF_000935625.1. Lineage (NCBI taxonomy): Eukaryota > Metazoa > Chordata > Amphibia > Anura > Dicroglossidae > Nanorana > Nanorana parkeri. The sequence continues at coordinate 306,362 of NW_017306985.1, read as the reverse complement.
CTATGTGTCCCCAGTTATTTACAAACACTGGAGTGATCAGACGATCGCTCCAGTGTTTGTCCTTCTCACACGGAGGACCGGTAAATATCACTGATATTTACCGATCCTCCGCTCAGCCACCCACAGAGCCGCTGTCATCCTGAAACTGACAGGATGACAGCGGCTCCGATCTCCTCCCCACTCGGCCATCCTGACAGCAGGCAGCGCTCCCTCCTGCGCCCCCCCGAAGGGGCAGACGGTGGACGAGGGAGCGCTGTCATATCGGAGGGCCAGCGCCCAGCGGTGAGGGGGAGAGAAGCCGCCTCCAGGACGAGCTGTGTCGGCCGCACGGCGCCCTTGTTGCCATGGCGCCCTGTGCGGCCGCACTGCTCGCACACCCCTAAGGCCGGCCCTGTTGCTAAGGCAACTGCTTCATTAAAGTACCAGCTGTTACAGTTTCCAGCAGGTGTGCTGACCAGCTTTTCTCATATTTGTGCCAAGCAGAGGACTACATTCCAATCACCTGGTAATAGGCGGGGATACAGGATTGCATGGGTGAATTGTTTGTTTGTACATTATGGAAAGGGATTTGAACTCCTGCCAGGTATTTCCTGCCTTTCAGGGCTCTATTAGGGAGATTTTTCCCTTACTGAAGCTAGCCATTCACAGTTAGATTTTGGCCCTGCAGGCTCAACGAGAGAAATTATTAGATTTCCTCATCCATGCTAAACAGTGTGGATGGAGGAATTCCTGCTGCCAGCTATTGTATTTAGCAGCCACTGTTACTGCAGGTGCTGAATACCAGAACAGTACCCGTTTCTAATTGGATGCATGTACTGTATATCCCATCACTTTCCACCGGGCTTCTTCCACAAATGTTAATAGAAAAATCGACTTTTATTGGTGCTGGCACAGAAGTAATACAAAAGCTTCTTTATTTGGTAGAGTAGAGGAATGGTCAAACTATCATCTATGTCATCTATGTATTCCTACCTGTATCCCTTTTTCAGATTTTTCCTCACTCCATCTGGTGAAAACGTTTTCACAGTAACAGGAAAAGAGGGCAAGTCTTCCCCAGCTCTATCCAAAACTAAAAGAAACAAATTTGGCTGGACATAGGCTTTACACCAGGCCTACTCAGAAATATGTCTGTTTCCATTTGAGCATTAACTACGGAAGTACCTTTTAGGGCTATATTCATATTATTTCCCCGTTTCAGCTATTAAGACTGTTAGATTCTCATTAATTTTGTCTTGTATATAGAATGAGGTTCATTATTCACTCCTAGACCATCAGTGACATCATGGTGACATTTCCTGTCACAAATCCCTTATGGGTTTTGTGTTCAAGTTCTGTGGTGATAAAAGCTTTACACACATGTAACTTGGAACTTACTTTTTTTATTTTCTCATATTTTCAATTCTCTGTCCCTAAGCCAGCGGTCATGCTGATGGTAAAGTACCTGTTATAGTTTGCAGAACAGGAGGAAGTTGAGTTTTGGAGGAACCTTAAATATCAGTTTGCTGGATTATTGTGTAAATAAATGTGTATTGTGTCCGCACTATTTCAATATAAAGTAAATAACAATAAGTAGCAGCTTGCAAAAAAGACTGATATATAAAGTCCTCAATTGTACATTCCAATAAATAATCGTGACTACCAACAAAAATCAAGATTTTACCTGCCCAAACTATCACTCCAAAACATCAGAACTCAATATACATTTTGGTCAGTTTGGTAGCTTTTCCAGTTAGAGTCCAGCAAAGGGTAAAGGTGGCAACTCACCAAAGAGACAGACCCCCAACTTCTCAGGGATCAATACATGTTTGTACAACCAAGACACACATTTGCAGCTACTGCCACAAACTCAACAAGCAAAAATGGCAAAACACCAGACAGACACTGGATATTCAGAGGTCAATTTGCACTTGCTAATCTATAATCTCCAAGCAATATAAAAACCCAGCATTTCTCAATTAAGGCATACTCCACCAGTGGGGCTTTTAATCAAAAGGAATCTCCCAAGGAAATTCACCCCCCAGAAAAATAAAAAATAAAAGACTTTAGTAAAACAGAAAGTCTTATACCATTTATTAAAATATATAGGAAATTCAGCTGACAACATACAAATTCAAACCTTTAATTGCCCTGTATGATAAAAACAGGCTGTAAAAACGATACCACTGTGTGCTCTCCTAGTAGCGTAATATAGTCAGTGCACAAAGCTGCACCCTACACGTTTCATCCGATCGGACATCCTAAGGCAGTGGTTCTCAACCTGTGGGTTGCAACACACAGTTGAAGGGGTTGCAACATGCCTAGTGCTGTGCTAGGTGAGAGGCTCCTCAGCCTCCTCCTAGTGCAGCAGTGTCAGTTCTCTGACTGCGCTGCTAGATGGTGCTGCAGCCGGGAAGGATCAAAGAGAGGGGAGCAGGCAGGAGTGAGGGGAAGCGAGTTCCAGCTTGATCACCAAAGAGCTGCCCTGGCCACCACAGAGCCTGCACTGCTGCACTAGGAGGAGGCTGAGGAGCCTCTCACCTAGCACAGTCGACCGACCCACAGGTTGAGAACCACTGCCTTGGTTGGTTCTTGGTCCAATCAGATGAAACGTTTAGGATGCAGCTTTGTGCCCTGACTATATTATGTTAGATACGTTAGGAGACTATATTAGGTTAGGAGAGCACACAGTGGTATAGTTTTTACAGCCAGTTTGTTTTTATCATACAGTGCAATTAAAGCTTTGAATTTGTTTGTCAGCCGCATTTCCTATATAATTTTAATAAATCATATAAGACTTACTGGCCACCACAGAGCCCGTGCTGCTGCGCTAGGATGAGGCTGAGGAGCCTCACACCTAGCACAACACAAGGCACATGGCAACCCCTTCAACTGTGGGTTGCGACCCACAGGTTGAGGACCATGGCCTTAGGCTGCCCGATCGGATGAAACGTGTAGGGTGCAGCTTTGTGCACTGACTATATTACGTTATTAGGAGAGCACACAGTGGTATAGTTTTTACAGCCTGTTTGTTTTCATCATACAGTGCAATTTAACTTTGAATTTGTATGTTGTCAGCCGAATTTCCTATATCTTTTAATAAACAGTATAAGTCTTTCTGGCCACCACAGAGCCTGCACTGGCCACCGCAAAGCCTGCACTGACCGCCAGAGAGCCCGCACAGATATTAGTATTGGTGCATCCCTACATTTTACTGTTGGGAGTCATTACAACTTGGCAAATATTATCAAGGGGTCCTGGCCCTAGAAAGGTTGAGAACCACTGTCCTAAACGCATACAGGCACTGACTAACTAAACGACTATTTGACAGCACAGGAGAAACACAGCAGCTCCCCCTCATTAAATAAAGCCTGCCTTGCTAACAATAAGATCAGACAACAGAGCAGTCTAAAATCTGCCCCTACAAACAAAGTCTAAAGCATGTACAGAAATCACTCATTAATATACACTTCCTGGCCCAAAAAAGTCACCACTTGGATTTAGATAAGCAAATAAGAGCCTTCCATTGGATAATAGGTTCAACAATATTTATGTCCTCATAAAATGGAGTCAGCTGCCTACTTCAATAGACTGAATAATCAGGTTTTTCCATCAATGGATTTTTTTCTTCCCTGATGGCACGGGCATATTCCAAGATGACAATGCCAGGCTCAAATTGTGAAAGAGTGGTTCAGGGAGCATGAAACATCATTTTCACACATGGATTGGCCACTACAGAGTCCAGACCCTAACCCCATTGAGAATCTTTGGTATGTGCTGGAGAAGACTTTACACAGCGGTAGGACTCTCCCATCATCACTTCAAGATCTTGGTTAGTTAATTTAGTTTAGTTAAATGAATGGAACTCTGGACTGAAATAAATGTTGTGACATTGCCTAAGCTTATCGAAACAATGCCACGGCAAATGTGTGCAGTAATCAAAGCTAAAGGCGGTCCAACAAAATATTAGACTGTGACTTTATTTTTGGGCAGGCAGTGTAATTGCAACTAACAACCGTGAAGAGGTGCCTGTTGCCAAATGAAAAAAATTTGAATTTTACTAATAGAGACACTCAGATGGTAATAATACCTATATAAATCAGACAATTTGATACACAAATGTGACATATACAAAATACAACATAAATATCCAATATAAGCACAAGCCCCAAACAAAAAAATCTATAGCAGTAGTGGGTTTTATCTGTCTACAACTGGAAGGTGATTCCTGATGGATTACTATGGTTCACTGATATTTTGAATAGCCTCTTATGTGAGATTGTCCATTTATGGGGTGTTTTTATATACTGAACCAGTCCAATCAACCAACATTATTTTGTGTGCCTTGGCTTCTGTTTATATAGACATACATATTAACAATAATTCTGCATGAATGTATATGTGTACTTATGTTCTGTATGTGTGATGCTCAGTTATCGTAGGTGCTTCGTAAATTCAAGCTAGACAGCACAGAATGCAATGTATGCTCTTGTGGGGCCTTATCAAAGTGCATCACTTACAGCAAACAATCAGATTCAAACATACATTGGAGAAAAAAAAGAACAGTTGGAGAATGCAGCTTATGTCTGGCTGCTTGGGGGCTACACAGACAGTTCATCTGGGATAGGTTTGTTTAAAAGAGCAATGCAAACAGCAATACTGTGCAGCAGTCAGTCAAAAATAAGTATTCAACAAGGTAGTACTGTTGAGCCAAGAAAAGCAGATTCTGATTGGTTGCTGGGACATTCTGCACGCTATTGCCTCACAGGTATGGTGCTATTAAGGTATTGTCAGTCTTATTTAGTAAGGCAGAGTAAATTTATAGTAGCTAATCAGTGCTAGCTTATTTGTACTTTGCACATCGTTCTGGACAGCGGCCTACTCACTAGGCATGTTCTAATTCTGCAAGGTGACAGAAGGTTCTAATCACATGGGAGGCCCTATTCAGTATAGAGTTCTTATTCTCATGTGCAGTAGTCTTTAGCAACCACTCGGATTCACTCTAGAAATGAGCCCAGTAAAAGATGAATTCCTGTTGGCTTACTGTACAACTCTTCACTGAATAAGGCAGGTCATTTATGAACCTTTGCAGATGCATCAATGCCATGTAGCGGAGCAGGTGACTCCTCTTGCATCTCCCTTCTGATTACCATGTACATGTTCATATTTATGTATTTTATTTATATATGACCTCTTTTAGGTCTGACTGTGTTTTTATATGCATGAACTAGTCTCCGTTTTGATTACCTAGAACAGTCAAGCTGTGGCTGTGTGTTAATGTATGCTCATATGTATCTGTGCACAGCCAGCCATAATTCTGTGTATGCATATGTTCCCTTTACATGCTTTCGGCTGTGGCTGCTCTTAGCCTCTGACTTCATGTTATTTTTCAGAATAACTATCAGTGACCCATGAGGAACACTCGTCACGGTATGTCACGCATTTCCAGTCATGTGACCTGTGTGCCTCCTCTCCTTAGTCATGTGAACTTCATGTGTGTGGTGCACATGTTCCACCCATTTACTGTCTCTTGCCCTGTTGCCAGGCAGTTTCGCTCGTAGCAACACCTACCTGCTACTTCAAATCCAGGTTCAAACAAATGTATAAAATGGTCAAATTAGCAGTACTAGGGTAAGCTGTGGGAACCAATCAGATTTTAGAATATTGAAGTCAGATCAATTACAGAAAAGGTCGGTTGGTTTCTTTTGAACACGACACTGTGCTATTTTCTTAATTGACTAAACCCAGTTGACTGGATAACTGAAGTAGTTGGTATGGAAGCAAGTTTGGCTGTCATAAATGTTTTAGACATGCCACAAAGTAATGGTTTCCAGTTTCCCAGGCCAACTTCATTATCTCCTCCCTACCTCATTAGGGTCATTGTTTAGTAAAGCGAAGAGCAAAATGCAGTATACCAATCAATTCCACCACCACTTCTCTATCAATGTTCTGATGACTGTTGTGGGTTACAGCACATTATTGTACCATGATTGAATAAAGGTCTTGGTCCAAAGACATCGGTGTGCAGAAATCCATAACTACCAGCTGAGATCAGCAACAAATTTAAAAATGACACTAAATCTTAAAAAAGCATTCAAGTACCTTAACTATTAAAACAAATACAGTTTGTGTATCACTCGGTTGTAGATCCTCAAATCATCTCTGAATTTGTGCTGCCACTGTCTTTCCTTCTGGAGGGGGGCTGCTTTTGTTCCTCATGGTCCCTGTGTGTGTTGTACCGCTCCAAACTTGCTCCGGTGATGGACTACAATCTCTCGGTTCATTTACTTATTTGTATTGAAGTTATAGTCCATCACAGGAACGACCTTGGAGCGGTGGTGGCTACTTTACAACGCACACAGGGACCTTGGGGAATAAACATAGCACCCCTCCAGAAGGACGGACAGTGTCAGCACCAGTTCAGAGATGATTTGAGGATCTACAGATGAGTGATACGGAGATAAGCTACATTTGTACTAATAGTTATGGTACTTGAATGCATTTTTTAAAATTAAAAGTGACACTAAACTCATTTAGCTGTAGATCCTTAAATAATCTCTGGATTCAGGCTGACACTGTCCTTCCTTCTGGAGGGTGGCCACCACTCCAAGCTCGTTCCAGTAACGGACGACAATCTCACGTCTAGTTTACTAATTTGTATCAATATTGTAGTCCATCATGGGAGCAAACTTGGAGTGGTGGCTACTTAACACACAGGGAACACAAACAGGAACTACAATCTCAATAACAATTAGTATGATGCTATAGTGTAAACAAACAGTTTTCAATGCATCCCAAAATATTTTCCTAACATTTTTTCAGCCATCCATTAAATGCAACCTGCCATAAAAGAAACATGGAGGTTGTCCTTGCTGTCCACTGACTTCAGTCATTTGAGCACTGATCCAGATAAAGTATGCAGCTCAGGAAAGTGAGATATTCCTGTCTGCATAGTTATTCCACTTTGATGACTAAATTGAAATTAGTGGATTTGCATGGCAAACAGGAAACTTATCATTTTCAAAAAGAGGGGTCAGCAATGGCCACCTTAATGGTTTTGTCATGACAGGTTTCCTTTAAGTTACAGTTAGTAATTTAACAGTAAGCCCCCGAGATGGCACTGAACCACAAGATGCATAAAATAATAGCACTAAGAAACCTTTGACAATATTGTGAACATTTGAATGAGATACAAATTACTAAGCAACTGCTGGCAGGCTTCCTCAGCAACATCAGGCACCTGAGAGCCATGTGCGGGTCCTGATTAAAATAAATCTTTAGTAATTTGCTAAGCTGAAGACCTATTGTTTCCTCAAACTGGACTTTCTGTGCTATCTTCCAGAAGGAATGTTTGCTTATTTTTGGACACCAGTGAGTTAAGAGTCTTTCACCTTTCCATAATCTGTTAAAATAAAGTTATACATGTACACGAATATGCAGAATTAGGTTGTTTCTGACAGGTGGTCTTGGGTTGGATGATATTCCTTCTTACCCATCCTTAATTCTTCCTATTACCTCTTAATGGCTCTTATTCCTGGCTGTTCCTGAATTATCCACCCTCCTTCCTTTCTTCTTCTCCTGATCTTCACTCTTCATTTTCCTCCCATTGCTGTTGAGTGTTGGTGTGCTCTGTCTGAAAATGATTGTGCCTGGCAACTCGGACTGATTTGAACTCACCTCCTCCGAAGCTCCTTACTGCTCATGCTGATTTCTTCACAGCTTATCCCCCTGTCATGTCTTACTCCTGCAATTAAAGTTCCCTCAGAACATTGCCTTCCTCCATATTACGTACACCTTTTGTATCAGTTGCTGCATGCCTTTATTAGAAGTGACAAACAATGTTGTTGTGCTTGCTCTGTGTTATTCACACAGTCAGCCCACCTAAACCTGACAAGCGTAAACCTCTCTTGAAGTTAACCAGCCATTTGTATTTTGGAGATAAGTGGCATTTTTAAAGTCATTCCACCTCAGATGGTGGAGCTTAAAGTAAGGTTTGGGCCCTGACATTTTGCAATGATTTCCAGTATATGTATTTTAATGCAAGCAGGCTTTGCTGACACCTTAAAACTGTGAAAGGCCAACTCCAGGTATTTTGTTTTGGGTAGAGCACTAGGAAATCTCTCAAAAAAGAACACAAAAATAAAAAAAATTGTAGCATGGGGGGGAAGGATTAGATTACAGGGGTGTCAAACCAATTTAATCGTGGGCCGCATCAACATTATGGTTGCCCTCAAAAGGTATCTGTAAGACTATATCAATGTATCTAATCTTTATCATAATTGCCCCTGCATTCGATTATCACTGGTTTTAGTGATAACTTAATACCTAGATGTGAAAGTAGAAGTCTAGGAAATGGCCTGGTGGGCCGGATTCGGCCCCTGGGCCTTGAGTTTGACACATGTGGATTAGAACTTCTAACGATGTTCTTGGTTCTCTGTCTGTTTGATGCCTGCACCTTCCCGATCTCTGCGGGTGTCATAAGGACAGGACATGAGGGAAAATCTGCCCACTGGTGTCCCAGACAGAAATAAAAACCTCACAGTAATTTACCCATTTCTATCCAAAACTAAGAATACGATTTAAGACCACATCTGGAGAAGGAAAATATCACTAGACATTGATGCTTTGTAGTGATCTAAATGCCACATACAGTTCTTTTTTTACCACTGGTATAATAATAGAAGGTTTCTTTGATCAAACTGAAGCTACCACTAAGGACGCAATGTCTAAAAAGATGCTTTATTTTGGCTGCAGGATATGCTGCGGCCTTCTATAACCTTTTTAATACCGCAGTTTATGTTTTTGGCAGATAAGTGTGTCTTCTTTTTAGCCAAAAAAGTTTTTTTGTTTTTTTTTCTCATTGTGGCCTAGCTTGTGTTGACTAGCAAAACCTGATATATAAGAAGGTACTGTATGTAGTGGCATTTAAAGCATAACTAAACTCAAGAACAAAATGTAATATATAGCACTCCTTAGATGTGGTGGCTGCATACCATTTCTTTTTTCAGGCTCAGAACATTTTCAGCAAGTACAGAAATAGGCCGTGTCCATGTCATTTCCTGTGAGCTGAAAGATCTTATTTGTCAAAATGACTAATACCCATTATCCCCCATGTAATGAAAATTAACAAAGGCAGACATGTTTGAAGTCCCGTCTGAATGATAACCATGGCTCCTTCCATAGATACAGTGGAGGAGTGAGGGTAGTCACCCAGGTACAGAAGGTGTGTTATTTGCAGGATTTCCAGGGGAAAGTAAAGGGGGGGGGGGGGGGGAGAA
>NW_017306985.1:295493-297083 GCF_000935625.1 Nanorana parkeri | reverse complement strand
AGGGGGGGGGGGGGGAAAGAATGCAGCCACCTCATCTGAAGACTGGTAAGATGTAGTCATTTTGTTTTTGGGTTTAAATATGCTTTAAGGGTTATTAGGACCTATTTTAGGACATTCCTCAACTCTCACTCTTTTTTTTTCTGCTTCATTGTTTAACATAAAGCCCATAATGTAACCTCATATGCAGGCCATGAGCTGTACTAGGCTCATGCAGCATTATAGGCCTCATCGGCCATTTTAAGTCTTAGCATAAAATCTAAGATGAGATGCTTAAATTGATTTCATGGATTCTTTCTTTCCAAAAGCCCTTCAGACTAAAAGGTATAAAAACTACCATACCTAATGAAGGAAAATATAGGAAACAAAAATATATGAAACAAAAATGGCTCCAGTTGACAGGGGATTTTTGGGCTGACTGTTTCACGTCATGAATGATGCTAATCATGCTCTGTGTTTTCTTGTCTGTTTTTTTTCCACTTTCATCCAGCAGGAAGGCTCCCGCTTCACCTACACGACCCACCATTATCCGACCTGCCGACCCGACCCTCTTAGATTAATTATTGGAGGCCTGGCTGCCGAATACAGCTTTCTCCCTACCACCCTTCCTCCCAGCCCCCTACCATACCTCTTCCAGGCATGGTGAAAACGTCCCCTCTACTTCACTGTGTTGTAAACACTGGCTCAGTGTCACTATGTATTGTATTGTACAGATGTGTAGTATCGTCCCTTGCCGCTCCATATTGTGATGTTAAAACACCGGAAATGTATGGTCAAATATATATATATATAGATTTTATTTTTCTTGCTTTTCCCAAATGTCACTGCCCATTATTCCACCAGCTTCTGAAACTGATTCACCTCATTGTGTCTCATGTTATTTTGTTGTACACTTTTTGTTAATTTTTTTTAAGGTTGTAATTGAAAATAGTTTAATTAGCAGGCAAAAAGCTGGTAAATAAAAAAGGAGCATTTTGCACTCTTTATTGCTGTTCAAAGTGTACCTGTCTCCTATGCAATGGAGGTGGTCTTTTTGTAGCCTAGCTCAGCCATTTAATGCAGCTACTAAGGCCTACTGGACTGCTAGGCCGTTTGCTGACTCAGACTACAGAATAACTTCCTGGACTTGAGAGACCCATAAAAAAATAGAATTTAAAAATCATGTCAGAAAAAAGTCTGCACAGGCTGATGTACTTTTCATAGATTTCTACATGTGTAATAGCACACAATGCCTCTTTAGTCCCCAATATTATAACAAAGTGAACATGAAGTCAGGTCCATGTTGGTTAAGCACCAATATAATGGCACAGTAGTTACTGCCAGATGCCCACATGTCAAGTTAGCTCTCAATATTGGGAGAGCCCAAAATCCCTGAATGCTTTGCTGAGCACATTTTAATCATCTCCTGTGACCAGGAGCCTAGTCCTGCCACTGACATTCCTCACTATTGGCTTATTGGCAGAGCCAGGCTCCGTCACAAAAACCAGACACATTTTGTAGACAAGAATCCTTGTCTACAGGCTTTTGCTAACATTTACCTGACTTACACTTTGCTTTCAAGCCGAGCTTTGAACATGTACAATGCCCTCCTAG
>NW_017306985.1:289485-295251 GCF_000935625.1 Nanorana parkeri | reverse complement strand
TCATCTAGTAACTTGAATGTATTTTAGAACTGTTGGTAAAATATTAAAATAAGTATACATGTTAAACAAACTACCATGGGGCTTCTTTATGAAAACAAGCTATTGCCCATAGTAACCATTCAGGTTCTGGGTGTTTTAACACTTGGTTAGTTATTAACAAAAAAAAAAAAAAAAGTGTGAATTTACAATACCCAATAATTGTAATCCCAATAATACCACAATGTCATCCAAAACATTATCTGTCCCATCACCCAGTGCAAAATGACTCTTTGCACCTCCAGGTAATGAAGATGACTCACTCGCAGTGTACTGTGCTAGGAGAGGAGTCAACATGCGGGGAAGTTTATCAAGCTAACTAACTTGATTGATTGCTACGGGCAACATAGACTTCTGTTTTTATAAAGGAACCCATACATGGTCACGGATATGCAAAGGTCTCTGGTATTTGGCTTTAGCGGACTTCCAATGCTGACAGACAATTGGAACCAAGATGGAAAAGTCCACACATGGCAATCTCAAAGAGACCCAGTCATGACAGGCTTATGCAAGAATCTGAATTTTCAGCCTTAAATTAATACAACGACACAGTCTTGCATATGAATGATTTATATTTGCCCCCTGTTAAGCTTTAGTCACTTTGAATCTGACTTTTCAGCTTGAGAATCTGAGGTCACCTAAAGTCTAACAGTTGCTGTCATGTCATACTTTCTTCCAGTTTCTGAGTGAGCATAACAGTATCAAACAACAGAGACCTGTAGTTGTTTACATTCCTTTTAACTACAAAGATCAGTTATTTGAGGTTGTGATGTGCATGTGATACCAGAAAAAATAGGTCATGAGGTCAGGCACTTGACAAGGCAGCAACTGTCAGGTGACCTCTGACCCCTAACTCCTAATCTGAAGAGTCAGACTTAAAGTGACACTATACTCAGCTTATAAATCTTAAAAACATATCCAAGTACACTATTAACAGAAATGTATCTTATTTGTGAATCACTCAGCTGTAGATCCTCAAATCATCTCTGAATTGGTGCCGAACAAAAGTAGCCACCCTCCGGAAGGAACTGTCCTTCCTTCTGGAGGGGGGCTACTTTTGTTCCCCATGATACCTGTGTGTTGTTAATTAGCCACCGCTCCAAGCTCGCTCGCTTGGACTACAATCTTAGCACAAATAAGTAAACTAAATGTGAGATTGTAGTCCATCACAGGAGTGAGCTTGGAGTGGTGGCTACTTTACAACACACAGGGATCATGGGGAACAAAAGGACCCACCCTCCAGAAGGAAGGACAGTGTCAGCACCAATTCAGAGATGATTTGAGGCTCTACAGCTGAATGATACACAGATACATTTGCGTTAATACTGAAAGGTACTTGAATGCATTTTTTAGATTTAACTCTTTGAGTTTAATGTCACTTTGACAAGACCCCGGTCTATGAAATAAACTCTGCTCTGAAGTTCGCAGCAGTAAAATAACTATTATACTCACTTTTATGGTGGCCCATGTCTCCCATCTCCACTCTCTTCCAGCAATGCAGCCTCTGTAGGATTTGTTGACTTCACTGCCACGGGCGCACACTGCAGTACCATCCTCCTACAAGGACACAACAGTGATGTAGGGGGTCAGAGGAAGGGGCCACAGTGCACAGCAGAGGACACCGGCATTGGACACTCTTTATTGTTGAGTGCTAAGGAGTTTGACAGAGGTTGCAATGCTGGAAAGGGTGGAAGCTTGGAGACATGGGACACCAGAGGGGTAAGTATAATAGTTCTGTTTGAGAGAACTTTAGATACGATTGTTTTCAAGACTGAAATGTAAAGAACCCCACATAAGGGAGGAGGCTATATATTGATTGAGTAAGCCTGCACAATAATAATAGTTTAAGATCTAATATCCCGCTTTTTGCATAAGCCCAGTGGTGACTAGTTCTCTTTATAGAGAGCTGTAAAGGGCATCCTTTTTCTGGAGACATTACCTGTTGAATATTGTACCTTTTAAAGCATAGCTATGTGTGACTGATCTTTTTCCTCCCCTCTCTTTCTTTCCCTGACTGCCATTAGGGCCATTGGAGTTAGCCCATCAAGGCCAGAGAGTCCTAAGCCTCACTTTGACCCGTAAGCCTCCCTGGGCTCAAACCGTTGCCTGCTTCCTAGCTTGTTCTGTCTTGGAGTGTGACACTTCCCACACTGTCTTCTGTTGTACAATGGTTGTGCTACACGCATCTCAAATGTGATTATTGGTATGAATAAATACATTTTTCTTCCATGTGATTCTCAGTCTTTAGTAGAACAAAGATGTTGGGGAAGTGATTGGATGTCAGTTGGCAGCTGGTTCTGTATCTCTGCATGAAAAGGAACTTCAGTTTGGGGAAAGACGTTCTTGGTGCTGGTGTTTAGATGTGATACCTGTCAGAGCGTTGAATAAAATATGTTTCTGTAAAAAACAAAAAAAAGTCTAAGTTGTCTTATTTCACAAAAGATTCAGTCAGACTGATCACACTTACTTTACAGCTGCAATGTGGGCTAAACAGATATTATAGACATACAAGGGATATGGGTATTCTTACATTCATCTTGGTATCCAATGTGTATTTCTTCCAGATCTGTGAGTTACCCAGCAAAACCGCTCTTGCACATTGGTCTTTATTACAGAAAACTCCGGCACAGAAGCAGTCAGAGCTGCTCTCGCTCTCCTTGTGCAAGGTGAATGGTCTTGTATCCACCCCACTGTTGCTTTCTGCAGGCAGCCTGTAGAGGGACACTATGTGCAAAACACAGATGATGTTGCTACTGCTTTTAGAAGGTAATATCCGAGTTTGGTGCACATTTCTATCCTTTGTGGCTTTTCAGGAACATAGTTGAATGCTAGTTTTTGTACCTGGAGTTCAGCTTTAAGGCAGACCTCTCAAGCTATAAATCACTGACATGCCACAATATACAGCAACTACATATGTAAATATGTTAGAGAACTATAAGGTGAGTGACAATCACTCAGCCTCATAGTTCTAGCCGACCTGCGACAATGAAGCCGTCACACGTCGGCTCAATAGATCGGGAAGTGAGCGAACACATACCGTCGCTCGCTCACTTCTCGATCCTGTCCCTGCAGAGAGCCGTGACCGTCACTCACGGCTCCCTGTAGGGATTCCCCCCCAATCCGATCCTCCGGCGCTTACTGGCAGAACGGGGGAGGGGGGCGGGCACAGCTGGCTCTGCCTCTAGATAGGCTGAGCCAGCTGTCAATCCTGCAGCTGGGTGGATCGACAGTAACGCACACGAGTGGGGAAACTGTCAGCCATGTAAACAGTCAGCAATGGCTACATTCAAGCGATCAGACGCCCGATCGCTTTTAGGGGGTGCAGGTGTGCGGATGTATGTCGTCGCGCCCCCCCCGGCACAGTGACGCTGTCAGTGGAGATAAATGGGAGATCAGTACACAACCTCCCTTTGATCTCCTCTCTGGTCCTCGAATGCAGGGGATGCCGGTGAGAAGCTGATGAAGCAGGTCTCTGCTTCATCAGCTTCTCTGGGGGTCCCTAGGTGACATTAGTGGTCTTAGAGACCCCTGATGTCTCCATAAAGAGGACCTGTTTTGTGAATTGGCTATCACATACGGGATTTCTTAGTCCCCCTATGTGATAGCAATAATGTTAAGTGTAAAAAAAAAAAGTTTTAAAACAATTAAAAGCATAAAAAAAATAAAGAAGTTTAAAAAAAGTCACAAATAATAAAAAAAAAGTAAAATAAAACACAGTCACGGGAGTTTGGAGCGATGGCTACTTTACCACACACACAGGGACCATTGGTAACAAAAGTTATGTAGCCACCGCTCCAAACTCGCTCCTGTCATGGACTACAATCTCAATACAAATTAGTAAACTAAACACAAGATTGTAGTCCATCACAGGAGCAAGCTTGGAGCGGTGACTACTGTACAACACACACAGCGACCATGGGGAAGAAAAGTAGTCACCCTCCAGAAGGAAGGACAGTGTCAGCACCAATTCAGAGATGATTTGAGGATCTACAGCCGAGTGATACAAATAAGATACATGTTTGTTAATTGTTCAGGTACCTGAATGCATTTTTTAGGTTTACCTCCTGAGTTTAGTGTCACTTTAAATCAGAGTACATGATTTCAGTACAGGAGAGGAGCCTCTGCAAATTAAACTAAACACATCAGTGGCAGACCTAAGGAACAATGGGCCCTGGTGCAAGATTTGGGGGGGGGGGGGGGGGCACGACCAAGACAGAATCCCACTGATTTCCCCCAGCCTCAGTCTGCCACTGGTCTCTGCACCTTAAAAACTCTAATGTCCCCCCACAGTCACACACTTATTATAATACATTTATATAGCTCCGACATATTCCACTTACACTCCAATATCCCCCACAGTCACACACTAGGGATGCACCAATACCATTTTGTGCTGTATGTAATATAACAAGCAAGGCACAAATCTGGGGCCAGCTCTGTGTGATATATCAGGTAGAAACATATTGGGGGTCCCCTCTGTGAAAAACCAAGCAGGGTACATATCTGGGGTCTGCTCTTTGATGCATCAGACAAGGCACAGATCAGTCTCGTGTGCCTGCAGGCAGCTCCACCATGATGTGGCCCCTGTGTATGGAGTCAGGCACCCAGAATGAGCCCCCAAAGAGCAAGGAGATACCTCTTCCTATGTACACTTTGCCTGCCCTGCATCCTCCTCTGCTACAACCTCGTCCTCCAGGAACCCTCCAGCATGCACAGCTGGGGCTACCAGCAACGGAGCTGCCCACCTTACCCTCCAATACTTGGGTGGGCAAGAAACTCCTGCAGCAGATGCCGCTCTGCCAACCCTCCAGAGCTACTGCAGCCTCTAAAACCCAGAGAACACCATACCCACACCCTGGCAGCAGCACAACTGTCCTCTGGTAACAGGCAGGAAAGTTTCCTTAAGCGATCACTGTGGGGGTTAAAATGGGAGGCACCAGGTCAGAGCACACATATAAGTATCCCGGCATCAAAATGTTCCCATATTATATTTTAGTGACTGGATAGCAAAATTGCACACAAAAAAAAAACCAAAAAAACAAAAACTGAGTTTTTTAAACTCTGTTCTATTGAAACGGTCACTACTACCTCATGCATTTCACAGCTTTAATGATTTGTATAGGCATGGTCCAAAAGCATGTCCCAGCAATATGTTATCTTAACTTGTCCCTGTAGTGATACACAGCTTTCCTAAATATCTGGGACATCATCACTAAAGTTTGTAAAGTTGCTGGGAGGTCAATTCCTAATGACATAGGCACACCCCCAGAACTAGACCTCTCAAAAGCACTTTCCTTACACCAGTGTGTGGCCAGGCAGCATTCATTTCCAGGTAAAGAAATCAACGTATGAATGTGAAGAGGCATTTAGGAAAGACAGGGATAAGTGGAGTTCTGTAGTCCAGCAGAAGAGAATAGGAAAGGCTGGCAACAAAGTAAGTTCTCTACAGCAGAGGCAGTGTGGTAACACACAACAGGAAGTTAGGAGCTCACTGAATTTCTGGCAGGATCATCCTATGTTTTCCTGTACTGGCAGTGTAAAAGATGGGGAAATGTACATGTATGGTAGAACTGTACTGCATATGTTATAATGCTTTGCCTAGGCATACACTTTGAAGTGAAGGAAAGTTTAGTAAGGGGCTTTTTTGGTTGAAATATGTAAACCAGTTCCCCTTATTTCTTATGGGAAAATTATTTTTCATCGCAAGGATTTCATAAGAGCTTAGATATA